>NC_092866.1:22859362-22901073 GCF_032062135.1 Pyxicephalus adspersus
TATTTATATACATATATATATATATATATATATATATATATATATATAAAAATAAAAAAAAATATATATATATATATATACATATTCGTCCTCTGAGCCCCCTAATTCCTGCTCATTTTAAATAATGACCCGCCATCTCTAGCACAATACCAAAATCCATTTTATCATAGAGAATGTTCTCTAAGGTTTTATCTGCCGATACATAACTGCGACCTCTCTATCTGATAAAAATGATATCAGTCATTGTATCCCGATGGCATATTTATGGGAGTAATGTGAGCGGCGCTGTAATGACAAGTGTACAGATGTCACACTAACTGTGCCCTTGGCTAGGAGATATTTCAGAATGTCACTTTTTTTATTGAACAGTCATACCGTCTGTACAGTTTGTGGATATTAAGTTTTCAACAGTAAAGCACAGCAAATGCTTTATCACATTGGGTCACAAAGAATATTGAAGACATGGGATGTTCACCATGATACATTTTTCTTAGACATTCTAGCAGGATATAAATTGTGCTTTACTGTGTACATTTATCAGAATTAACTGGTATTTATTTCTGTAGGGATTTTTGCTTTGTACATAGAACAGTGTACAGGGAATTGTAAGAGACCATGCAAATTCACACTAAAAAATACAATGCAATCCTTTGCCATCACCCCTAGACTGAAATGCACAAGGTAAAGTGTATTTAATCTCAACCAATAAAATATAAAGTCTTATTTTTTTAATTCTGTAGCTTTCAGTAAAGTAATCTTATGCACCTGTTCTTGTATCATGCACTTACTGTTATAAAACAGGAACATTACCATTATTTCCATTTCTCAATTGTTCTTCTGCATTGCCATCCTGACACATTGGACCTGATTTATTAAAGCTCTCCAAGGCTGAATAAAATATACACTTTCATTAGTGAACATGGGTGATCCAGCAAACCTGGAATTGATTTCTTAAAAGTAATTTGTCATTTTTTAGCAAATGTTTTCAATCCTGGACCAGATCCATTCCAGATATTTTTGATCACCCAGCTTCACTGATGAAAGTGTATCCTCTCCATTGTGTGGGCATGTTCTACCAGACTCACATTGCCCTAAGCAATCATCTGAAGCATGTAGACAGAAATTGGCTGCAAAGATACTGGATGAGATCATAAGCAAAAAGGTTCAAAAGTGGGAAAAAGTGGTACATGTTAGAGGTGTAGTTTGGGCCTGGAGACATGCTTCAGTAGTCTATTAAAAACTTTGAATCTGTTACATGAAACTTTTAAAGAATATTGCGGAGGGGTTGGACTACAAGTACTAAAACTCAGCAGGTTGGGCATAAGGGGTCTAAATCTAAATTAACTTGGTTAATAATTCGACACTTACTGTTTTCTTGCTGGGGCTCCCTTGCTGCTCATTTAACTTTCTTGGCAGGTGGTAGGCAAAAAAAAAAACTATTGATTATGGGTATAGGGGAGCATATGACCTCAGCCCATGTGACAATGCTCAGGTCTAGCAAATAATTGATAAGCCAAAGCAAGTCATATATATAAATCTAATCCATTGCGATAAAGACTTTCATTGAATAAAAATCTCACTTTGTATCTTAAAAAATAGCAAACCTGATAAAAAAAATATGGAGAAAACATACAATATGCTTTGTAAATTGACAATAATATGCTTTGTTTATACATTTTATATATCAGTTGTTTCTATAAATACAGTGCACAAAAGATACCATGATCAAATGCAACCATGGAGATAAAAGTTGTTTAACAGAAGCATATGCATATGAGTCATCTGTAAATGAGAAGATTATATTAACTATAACATTACCCATATATTACAGGCTATCCATAGTCCAAATCCATCAGCAGTACTAGTACAATGATATCCACTTACCATCTGACAATTATAGAGATTGGTTGTTTGCTTTCCGGATGAAAGCAAGCATTAGAAATAAATGATAAAAGTATAGTAAAAGATGGAAAAAATGATATAAAATAGTGAAAAATGGAGTTGTCCAAAAAAAGTTAGATATATGGAATGACCAATATTTTTATACCCATTGAGAAGTTGTAATAATATTTTACTGGAACTCATGACCCAATCCAACCCAAAATTGTTGGGTTTAACAAAAAAAAACTAAACATAAATTGGCTAAGAATTTTTTACATATACATTAATAAGACAAATAATAAATATCATTAATGTTGTCCAAATTAAGCTTAAAATAAACCATACTGGCAACTGTATCAGGATTATGGAGATCTGTGACATTACCTCTCTCCCTCTTCCTGGTGCCACATGTAAGAAAAAATGTATTTTAAAGAAGAAAGGAACAGGAAGGAAGTGAGCATCGCCACTTATGTGAGAAGAGAGCAGCACTAATGAGGACAAGTTTTCTACCCAGTCCGATCAGTGTTCTCCCAGACAACTCTCAGCTAGTGGATGTCTCTGTGCCACCACAGACATCATACTTTTGCCCTGTTGGGTAACTGTCTGTCCATTTCCATCGAATTTGTATCAGTTATAAATAGAATATTTTTGTATATTCTTTTATGTGGTATAGATTTTTACCACCAGGCTCACTGTTTTATTGTGTGCTCTTATGTTTACTTTATTGACTGCCCCAAAAGATGCATGTGCCTATCGTCCTTTTGCAACCCCACCTAACCATTTAGCCACCTAATGAGAAAAGAGGAAGTCCCATGTATACTCTCGAAACATCTCGTGCACACTCCAAATCGCAGGCCCATTTGTACTGCAAATTAATATAATTGATGGAAAGCAAGCTATCCTTTTTTCCTACTGAAAACTGCTAGCATTATATGCTTAGATCCTGTAGATCACTGTTATTTTTTCCATATATTTGCCCTTCATAGAATCAGTTTCTACTCAATCATTAATTAAATATTTAAAAATTTCCCCCATAAATGTTCACATATGTTGTTAGTTCTGCTTCAAAGTGCACTGTACTTGCCACGTGATGGCATTGGTGCTTGTTGATCGGTGGAGGTGAGAATTTTTAGGACTGTCACGATTTGGACTGTAAACAGTATGTGATGGGATGTTTCGAGAGAGTACAAGGGACTTTCTCTTTTCTCATGAGGTTATTATTATATATACAGTGGTACCTTGGTATAAGTCCTTAATCCATTCTAGATTCTTGGATTTACACCAATTTTTTTCCATAAGAAATAAAAGGAAAATTATTAATCCGTTCCCATTAAAAAAAAAATTCTGTTGGCATATTATACATTGATGGGGCTGTATAAAATAATTTAAACAGTGCTTAATACTAAAATACATAAATACAAAAGCAATTGGATGAAATAAATGAAAATATAACCTCCCTTTAACTTGCTGAGAAGAGTCGAGTCCCCAATAAGTTGGTGCTGAGAAGGGAGGAGGAGGAGATGTTATGTAATTCACAGAGAGTTATAGTGCGGGTTGTTCACTGAATGGTAGCAACTGGCGTACTGACGCTCATGGGCAGTTGTGGCTTTGTCTCGAGAGAGGTAAATAAGGGTAGTGTGCGGTGTTGTGACTCATTTTTACCCATACAAGTTTTAGCACAAAGGTTGTATACCAAGTGAAAGTTCCATACCAAGCAAAATTTTTCGTGTCCAAACAGGACTTATACCAAGTTGGACTTATTCCAAAGCGGACTTAACCGAACAAACCTAAAATTTAATTTTTACTTAAAGCATAGAAATTTATTTAAATTTCAGGTACAAAGCATGGAGTGCTAGAGGTGTTACATGCAGCATGTCACATGCTCATAGCATAACACATACCCGAAATGTTGGAACTTTCCCTCTCAGGGGGGCTCATGTTTTGGCAAAGCCATTAGGGCTTGGAAGGCTACTAATGGTACATTGATTTTTTATACACCTGCATTTTATACCTGAATCAGTTCCCACTTCTACTCTGCCTAAGTGAATTCTTTAGCCATTCTTTATATCCAATAAAAAGGTGGGAACAAACTTGGAAACTAACACACAGCTCTCCTTTATACAAGAAAACTGTTTAAAAATTGTCTCCCAAACAACCTTTTTTTAAAACACTATACAATTAATCTCAAGAAATCACATCAGGCCAGTTAAAAAAAATCCCTGTTTTTCATTTTCATAGATCAAGTGATGTTTATGCCTAAAGAAATATATATATTTATTCCGAACACTGAAAATGCATTTCCGTTACAAAAAAGCCCTATAAATCTCCAGAATGGTAGGTGGCTATAAGAACAATTGATGTTATGGTAATTCTGGCTATTATACATGGATGTTATTGGATAGAGAAGAGCCTTTAAACTTCAAGCATGCCCATTCTTTGTGGTTTGTTACAGTTTTATTGTAGTGAAATATGTTCATTTTAGCAGTGGAAAATTAACTTAAGTCAACAATATAATAACAACAGAATGCCATGCTACAGAGAGCAATTTTCAAATGATATGCTGCACAAATAAAGCTCCCAGACATTTTGTTTTATGTATTAGAGCGTCCCACAAATCTCATTGAAAACAGATTTGCTGACTGATATTTCTGCTTTTATGCAGCATTACAGTGGATTTATCTCCAAGCCGTTCATTGTAACTATTGATTGATTTTTAAATTACACTAAAGCAATCAGTAAATACCACCCAATCAACTCTTAAAAACATACCGGAGATTAGACAATTTAGGGTAATCAATGAAAATATTCTGTGATTTGTTTCTGCTCAATTCTCGCCATAAATTACAAGCATAACTTGCTAGCTACCAAGACATAAAACAACAACGTGACAAGTAGCGGGGAAAAAAACAGTAAAAAGTAGATGAAGACATGGAGAGAGCATAGTAGTGTTTCAGTTTAATGAAGCAAAATTGCTTTAGTGTTCCTGAAGAAAATGACATACAATTGTTTATCTCTTTTGATTAATTACTTAATTACTAGAATTGTTCACCTGACCAAGCCATGATAGACTCTGACTGGAAGTGAACCAATAATTAAAAGGACGCTCTGTGAAAATAGGTTTTTGGATAAGACGTTTTATTAGCACATATTACCAGAAAGGGAACACAATCCAAAGCTATGATGGTATAGCTAAATAAATAAAGGTTCCCCAAGAAACTGTTACCATGTACATAAAGGTGGAGGCTTTTTCTGGACTATGGACCTGATTTTTTAAAGCTCTCCAAGGCTGGAGAAGATACACTTTCATTAGTACACCTGAGTGATTCAGCAAACTTTGGAATTTCTCAAAAGTCATTTGCTATTTGTTAGTAAATGTTTTCAATCCTGGACCAGATCCATTTTAGGTTTGCTGGATCAACAAGTTTACTGGGGAAAATGTATATTCTCCAGCCTTGGAGAACTTTAATAAATCAGGCCCTACGTGAGAGCAGCTCTAAAGCTACGTACACACTTCCAATTATTATCGTTGGTAAATGAACAACGAACGATCCTGCACGATATCTGCGAACGATCGTATAGCACCGATCCTGTGCATACAGATAACGACACGATCGTTCGCAGATATTGTACACACGATAGATGCGATCGTTTGAACGATACAGGAAGTGACGTGCACCACAGGAAGTGAGCGAACGTTCGTTCACCGCGCATGCTCAGACCATGGACCATCAATGAACGACCGTACACACGATAGATGGTCAATGATCGTCGTCCAATCCGATCCGCCGGTCCGGTCGTTCATTTCCAACGACTATCCTCGTTCGTCGGCGTCGTTGGTTACTTTTTTTAAGAACGATTTTTGCCCAATCGATCGTTTGTCGTTCGTTCGTCGTTTATTTCCAACGATAAAAATTGGAAGTGTGTACGCAGCTTAAGGCTTTTGAAGGATTTCTTTATTTACTGTCCATCTCCAAACTTGGTAGTTCTTTATTAACCCCATGGTTTGTATTTACATTGCCTCTTACCATGATAATATTGAATTGAAAAATATAATTATGTGGATGGTAAAACTGCTAAGTGAATTAGCCACCAGGCCATTGGCTAAAATATGGGTAAAATTAGCTTAAAACAGCTACATTATTCTCTTGTGAACTCTTAATACAAATTTTTCCACATTGCCTGGAGCAAACAGGTGTTGGTGAGGGCTTATCCCAAGGCCCATTTACTGTTGAGACATAAAAATATATATAGGTAAATACTTGATTGTCCATAACCTGGTCACAGTTACACTTTATACCCTCTTCTTCCATCTCAAAATGGATAGTATTAATGAATAATATTCCCTTCTCCAATTACCATCTCTCTTCTTTCTGCTTTCTTTTTATGTCTGCCTCTGTCTCCATGCTGATTCTCCTGATCCATTTTTAGTAAATGTATCCCTTCCATTACACTACCATAATGCAAAAAAAAAAAACTCACCAAAAAAAATTGAACTAGATAAAGGTAAAATTGAAATATAAACCCAGTATGGATTTTCTGCAAATGATCAGAAGCAGATTAGAACCTTCTATGTTGTTTGAAGAGTGTTTAATAGGAGCCTATTGTAAGTTTAAGTGGGAAAAGTCTATTTAGTATTTCAACTCTTTAAGATTCTGATCTCAGGTACTGTCTATTTCTTCTTTTGCCATTCTAGTCTCGACATAAGCAAAAACATTGCATGGCTGTGTCTAGACTAATTTGTCACCCCTCAATTGGCTTCCAAACGCTTTTCAGACACAGGAACCCAGCTTTCTTCATGTTGGTAATTCTCTGTGTCACTCCCTTTAAGAAATAAGGATCTCATCCATCTCAAATCCTGTGCTTCTCTCTCCTTTGCTATTGGTATGCACCTAGTCAGTGTTCAAGCCATGGATCGCAAGATACATATCTTTATCTGCACAATAACCTAGAAAGTCAGACATGCATACTTCATAGCAAGTTTGACTTTTGTATTGCAATATAAGCAGGAAATGTCATTATTTAAGTATCTTAATCTTTTAATGCAATAGTATAGAAGAGTTTTCAACCATGCTCTTTTTTTCAGGACTAAAATTTATAACAACCTTTCCTGAAAGTGTGTTCAGCAGATAAATATTTTTTTTTCATCCCCATGTCTAAGCCCTTTCTACCTGAAGCCTAACTTTAAGCAAAAGCTAACCTACACAGAACCTAACCCTTCAGCACATACCCGTTCAGGTTTACTGAGTAATAGTAGCCCGAATCAATGGGTAGTTCTATAAGTCTCAACAGTGGCTTCCATTCGGGTTGCCAGGAGCCAACAAGAGTGTGTGTCGGAGGGATAGGAGTGTGTGGCGGAGGGATAGGCAAGCTGATTCCTGGGTAACAGAAAAGCAGTAGGTATAGAGGTGGGCATACAAAGGGATGACATTAATTACAGAGGAAGAGCAACAGGGGCTGTAGTTACAGGAGAAGGGGCCATAGGTGGAACACTAACTACAGGGGGGACCCTATGGTTGGACACTGTGGGGAGGGCACGGGGAAGGAGTTTGAATACAGGGGAGGGTCCACAGAGAGGACACATTAATTACATGAGAAGGGATCACTAACTACAGTGAAGAGAACACAATGGAGACATTTTCACAGGGGAGCACTAATTACAGTGGAAATGGCACCGGAAAGGAGGCACTTATAATATGTCAGGAACACCCAGAGGGTTTCCCTCATTTTTATAGTGCCCTGTCAGGTTCTTCTCTGCCATTCATTTGCCTGTCAACTATCTGCCTGTTATTTATTTACGTCATGCCTTTCACTTTACTGCCTACAACTTCTCTGCCTTCCACTTATATGCCAGTCACTAATTCTACCTACCACTTAATGTCGGTTATTTATCAGTTACCACATGACTGCCTGTCACTTATCTACCTACAGTTTGTCTGCCTACTACTTTACTGCCTGTAACTTATCTGCCTACCTCTTAGGCGGCGTACACATGTTCAATATTTGCCATTGTAAACAAACTTTTGAGGGGAGGTGAGAAAACAACAATCGGCATCCCACTCTGCTTTTCTCTATTGATTTGTATTGTAGTCAGAACAGATCCATAAACGACGTTGGGCAACCGCTGTTCACATGTCAAATTCTCGACCGAGACAAGCCCGACCATTTGTATTGGGCCATAATGATCTGACGTGTGTACATAGCTTCACTGCCTGCACCTTACCTGCCAGCAAGGTATGCCCATATCTGCTTATCACTTATCTACCTTCCATTTTCTCCTTGTTACATTTGCCTACTTACCTACGTGCTCATTACTTGTCACTTATCTGCCTATCAAAGGGGCCTTTCTGTCCCTAGATCTTGCTGACACCTGTCACTGGCTGTTATTGGAGTATCTACCTATTAGTGAAATTTGTCTCTAATTAGTATCTGCATTTGATGTTTAATATCTGCATGTCATTGATATCAATCTATCAATATGAGCAAATGCTTGCCATTTATATTTGACTGCCCTTGGTAATATCTATTCATTGCTGATACTGTTGATATGTTCTTGTTAACTGCCTGATATTTGTAATTTTTGCCATTGTTAATATTTTTTGCATATCTTTTGTTAGTAATTATCAAGTAATTATCATCTGCGTATCAATAGTAATATCTGAATGTCACTAATATATCCCTGTCATTGATATGATCTGCATGCCAGTAAAATCTGTCTAATGTTGGTGATGTAATGTAATTGTAATTGAGATCTGCCTGGTGTTGGTAGTATCTGCATATCATTGAAAACTGATTGTTGGTAATTAAATACAATTATTGCATTAATTGCATTTTCATAAGTCAAGATATGTTTGCAGAAAAGTAGGAAATATTTGCCACGTGGCAAATTTACATCGCTGATGTAAGTTAATTGCAAAGTCTCTAAACATGGTATTGTCACCGACATTGCTGATATGTCACAGAAGCTTGTGAAAGCATGTGTAAAATAAAATTTGTTTTCAAAAATCAAAAGCAAAATTTTGTAAATCAAAGCAAAGTATAATCATAAAACATAATTTTTTAAAAAAAACCTGGAGACTCTGTGTTAATTACAAAACCTCTGGATAGTTTTGTCATTGGAAAAATGTTCCCAATAGAAAACACCATGTCTTTTTTCCAAAAAAATTAAAGATAAATAAAGTTAGACTAAAGTGAAAGTAAAGTCTGCAAAACTAATTTAACAGAAAAGTCACATAGAATTTTAATTTCAATCTCATACTCTCACAGTTTCCCCTGAGCTGTTTATGTGAAAATACCATGTTCAAGGGGTTAGTAGATAACGCAAAAAGCTTTAAAATTATCTTTTCCTAAAGCAGAACTAAACCGAAAACAAAAAAATAACACCTTAAATCCTACAATTCCCTCCATGGCGCTGGTCCTTCCCGTGATCCATTCCCACGTCATCTTGGAATTCCTCTTTGACCCAGTGGAAGCGCCAGGCACAACCATCTTTACTTACTTCCTCTTCCTTGGTCTTCTTGGCACGTCACCTGATCTCGCTGGTGCTAAATTGGGTGACGTAGCAAGCTGTAAAGGGGTAAAAAAATGGGAGCGTGCGTGAGATCGGCATCTCTTTCCCTTCATTTTTGTCTGAGATCTCGGCATGGGCAGAAGGAGCACCCAGAGCCTTCCAGGATGCATGATATATGTATATCAGGAGACTCTGCGCTCCCATTCAGCCTAGGTGATCAAGACTGAAATAAAGGATGTTGCACTTAAAAAATGAATAACATTTTCAATTTACATATGTTGTCTATCCTTATATGTAAAGTGAAAATGTTGAGTTTAGGTACGCTTTAAATATACCTTAACTTTCATTTTTTAGAAAAACTAAATGGTTTGTAAAAAAAAAATGAGGAACACTGAAAGGCTGGAACACTAAGGGAGAGGAGGGCCTTAAAAGCTGTGACGCGTTGGGCCTGATTTATTAAAGCTCTCCAAGGCTAGAGAGGATACACTTTTATTAGTGAACCTGGGTGATCCAAAAAACCTGGAATGGACATAGTCCAGGATTGAAAACATTTGCTAACAAATAGCAAACGACTGCAAGAAATCTGTTCCAGTTTTTCTGGATCACCCAGGTTCCCCATACAAGTGCATCCTCTCCAGCCTTGGAGAGCTTTATTAAATCAAGCCCATTGTGTAAGGTGCTGGAATGGCACAACACTACTGGCAGCAGTGGAAGCTTGGTATACTATATTTGTTTCATGCAGCCCTGTCCACTTTTGGGTACACCTACTACCTCCTTCCCTTATCCTGGAAGGAACACTTGGTTGCCCCCAAGCTAAACTTACCTAAATACCATCATAGTCTCAGCTATACACATAATAATCAATGTAAACTGAAGCCAGTTAAAGTTCCTGTATATATTTAAATTGTTAAAGTTAAAACTAAACCACCCAAGAAAAGCATGCAAACCAAGGGCAAACAAAGAAACAATGATCATAATTATACAGCATAAAAATATAATAATTCTAAACCATTCCCAAATAATTTGCAATATCTTAGACAGCTACATTTGTCCAGTGTCACAGGCCAGGGTGGTCTACACAGAAGGCAATGTTCTCACCCCTAGGCTGATGCTTAAGCCTAAATCTATAAGGACATTTTTCTTGGGCTGACACGTTGGGGGATAATGGTGTAAAATTTAGAAATAGAATGCACAAAAACAGAGAGCATTGACTTTTAACAAAGGCATTCTATGATCTCCTATCCAAGCAATGGAGCCAGAGCACAGCTAGTGCATGCTTTAAAAAAATGGCTTACAAAGTGACCGGCTTAAGCGCATTTTACTTTATCATGGTAAATAACTAAAAGGGCAGACCAATTAATCAAATAACTTACTAAAAGTGCTTTTTATTTTACCATTTAGCATGCCAGAAAGATCATTGTGTTTAATGTATATACTGAGCCGTTACATGATTCATTCTATCATGTATTATGAAATTAGTTTCTTTGTGATCTAGCTGAAGATCATTAACCTCAACTATTATCAAAGTCATACATCATGTGCAATATTACCTCATGGTATTGAAAAAGCAAGCACTTTCTTTTAAGCAACATTGTAGAGAATCCATTTTTAATACCAGCGCTGACAGCCAATGTGGTGTTTTTACATTGCAAATTATTCAACATTGGGGCGAGTGCTTAACCACAGAGATTTCTGCAGGGCACAAAGCACAGATGACTCTCAGTAAGGTCAATTCACATTTAAACTCCACATTTAGAAATATTTCTTTCAGATACCCAGTCTGGAAGCAATAGTGCAATAATGACAAAGCCCTCGTCTATTCCACCTCATGTCTAAGACCCACAGAAATGCCTTACTACTAAATTAGAAATTCCACATGTATCCTTTTATAAAACATCTTTTGTAAACTTGTTGTATCTGTTATATTATAACTATGATTAACTATTTTAATGATAATATAAAAAGTCAGCTACACTTACAACGGCTTTTTTTGTTCTTGGTGTTCCTTGGTCTTTAGTGGTGGAATCTTTACATCTTATAAACTTCAGTGGCTAGATTTATATACCTTAACAAATATTTTATCATCTTACAATCATATGCTTTATTTATTTATTTATTTTATGTTATGGAAAATCTGTTAGGAAGTGTCACATCATCACTTAAATTTTAATTGCCCATTGCAGGATGCAGTAGTGTGGACCTGGGAGTTTAGTGTGCATGCAATGCCATAGGGGTTACATTGAACTATACAAGCCAACATATGTTTTGGCTCAGTAACTACATAGTACACAGTAATATACATATTTATACATTGTTAACTTAAAGTTAATGCTGCTCATAGCTACAACAGTTTTGGTCTAGATGAAGACAAAATATAACTCTGGACAACTGTAGCTAATTTTGTCTAACAGGCGGAAAAAATCCTTTCAGTCCCACACAGGATGTTGGCTAAATTCCCTGGATGAATTTATTTCCATATACTCCTTTAATAAATATAAGTGTGGATATCAAGTGTTTAAGTACTTTCACTGGTTGCTAATTCTAGTTTTATGTATTTATTTTTTGACTTATGGCATAATAGGTATCTTTCACAGTAAAGAATAAATAAAGGCAAAATAAAGTATGTGTATTAGGTCTCGCTGTCTCTTTATGTCACTATTTTTTCTCTGTCCAGTATTAATAGTTATATGCACTCTGAATGACTTCATTTACATGAGCAGCTGAGTGAAATTTGAATGTTATATGTAATAATTTTTTACTAACCAGGGCTGTGTAAGACCTTGACAGTATTTTCTCTAACTTATTATAAGTACCTGAAAACAAAGTAAAAACGCAGTAACATTCTTGTAAAAACCTATTTGATAAGCTAGTTCTCCACTTCAACTCCATGAGCTCTATATATAAAAAAGGGAATCAAACATTCCCTCGTGGGAATCTAGCAGGTCCATGTGTTTAAATGTCAATATTTGATTCCCACAAGGGAATGTCAGATTCACTGTTTTATAAATAGAGCCCCAAATGTGGCATTTTTAAGGTTTTTCCTGATCACATCACTGAAGTCCTACAATGTGAGTTCAGTGATTTTTTATTTGTTTGAATTTCTATTAATAAAATAATGTTACTATAATGTAAAGGTGAACTTCCTATCCCCCATCTAATTAATTGCCAAAAAATAATAAAATTTACAATTTTTTACCCCATTAGTTATATCTTTTATAAGGTATGGGTGCATGTGGAATATGAGAAATGGATTCAAAGGGAGGTTAAATCTTGTTCACAGATGAGCTATAAAGTGTTCCTAAACTTATGAACAAAATTGTAGTATATTCCATATTTAGATGTGGTGACTGTAATCATTTTTTTCTCAGGCTTTTTTATGTTTACCTGTTGATCCTGTTGGTAGCATCTTATCCTAAAGCAAAACAATTTTACTTTAGAAAAAAAGAGGCCCACTCTCCCTAATTTGTGCTAGATCCCCCTCCATTTTTGTCTGGCACTACTTTCATAATAAATCCTCGAAGACTAGAATGTGGTCATACTCCAATGGTAGAATTTCTAGGAATAAGGGCCCTATTTCAGTCTATAGGTAGTTGCCTTGCAGTTAGGACTGGAGAAGATTTTGAGAAAATCAGAGAAAACTAAGCGTTTTGGTGGCTGGAAGGTTACATTTTAGCTTAGATTAAGGGCTATAGCGGTGGCCTAAAAATGAAGTTATTTACTACTAGGGATGAGCAAGCAATTTTTTATTTTGATCTTGCGGTGAATCAGGCCTTTCTCGCTTACAGAACATGTAAGCGAGAATGGCCTTGTGATTCGCCGAACTCAGTCACAGCTGATTGGAAGCACTCGCTTGCCTCCAATCAGCTGTGATCGCAAGTTCCCACGCTCCCCGGGCTGTACTTATCAGCACGGTGACCGTAGGAACTGAACTCAGATGAACTCTCAATGGAGAAACTTGATTGAGAGTTCATATAGAGTCACAGCTGATTGGAGGCACTCGCAAGTTCCCACGGTCACTGGGTTGTACTTATCAGTTGCACTAATTCAGTGGAATTCACAAAATTGGTTTGCTGAAATTTTGTGGACCCATCGGAAGTTCGAGGAAATTTTTGCGAGAATGTCAGAGGTATTCTCACTTATCCCTATTAACTACTTCTGATGTCACCTAAATATAATTAGAAAATTGCAAGATTTTTTGATTTTTTTTTTTTTTTTTTTAAGAACACATTAGATTTACAAGGGCATTAAAATGAGCTGTGGTATACTTCTGTGTCATCAAATAACTTTAACTTGATTCATTCAATAATCTGCCTACACAGGATGTTGAAATCTTTTGTATAGGAGTCTGTGGACCATTTTAAATGGCACTAGTTATAACGCATTAAATGTTATCTCTGATATGTTTATAATGGATGACAGGATCTAGACGTAGCAGACAATGAAGCATGAAGAAAACACACTCATCAATTGCTCCTAATTTATGTGTTGAAAAGGTGGGGCTCAGTTTGTAATTAATGTTTGCTCCCCTTAGTGAAATACGCCAGCACTTTGCAAGTTGTGTCATGTGTAGGGGCAATAATTCAATTGATTGGTGAAACAGCCCCTGGAAAATGAGATGCACAGAGGAAAAAATGTCCTATCTAGCATCATTTACAGACACAGTTCCCTTGCAATTGATAAATTCTAAAGGGACCTAAAAAATGAGCCCATAGATAGCTGATAACAAAATAATGGTAATTATTTATATTTTTTAAATTCTATGACAAGTATATTGTATAAGAATTACCAGAATAGGGAATTACCATTAACATTTACTGATCTGTATTTAAAAGTACAGAGTTTATTAAAGGCAAAAAATGGCAGTTGATATTAAAGGATGTTTAGAGCAGCAGCCACAATACAACCTCCCTCAGAGTTGTCTACTAGTTCTCAGCAATGTCGCTAATATACTATAAATGTTTTCAGTCAAGGACCAGATTCATTCGAGGTTTGCTGGATAACTCAGGTTTTCCATGATACTCTATTTTTTTAAGTCTTGGGGAGTTTTAATATATCAGGCTCAATGTGTGCATGTTTAGGAGGCAGAAGTAAGAGATCTGTTATCCAAATACCATAGACAAAAAAATGAAACTTTATTCATCAAGAAAAAAAACAGACACTTGTTATCTCATGCCTACCATTCATTTATTGAGAAGTCAATGGTAGTTATTTGTTCTTCTGTTGGGTGACTGGACAACAATTTAATGTTTCCTCTAGGAAAATATCTCCTACAGCTACACAATTGAATCAAACTCTTCACTTATTCTGGATATGAAATGTGTTTTTGCCTTAATTTTCCTTCATTTCCCTGAGTAGAGTTGTCGACCTAGGATGTACTACAGACTATATTCTGTACATGCTAATGAAGAACTTGATTGCAGAGTGAAAAGTTCATTATTTGCTAATGGCTCCTAAAGCTTTAAAGAAGTGGTTCCCAACTTTTCAGGTCCTGACACATTGAAAAAAAAATTTCGGATCTCTAGGGTGTAAATTACAATTAATAACAATAAAACTCTTTTACATTTTGATTAAACAGCAAGTATCATTACACCTTAACCTTCCTGCAATCAGTTCTGGCTGTGGCTATTAGCACTCAGTATGGATGTAAGTCCACCTACTTATTGCTATGGGTTTCTGTTGGAACCCAAATTGATGTTATAAAATATTGCATGAATATAAATGCATCTTTATAAAGGATGCAAAAATATGTACTTTGACAGCTGTACTAAAAATTGAATATTATTGGAACTGTAGATCTCCTCTTCCTGAGGAAGCAGACTAAGTCTCCATGAAACGCGTAGAAGTCTTGGAACACCTCAATAAGAGAGTTTTCCACAAGGAGATCTATATGAGTGCTTTACCTTTAATAAGGACTTGTTTTTATTGTATCACAGTTTTTAATGTATAAAATTTGGGGTAACCTGAGGGTAACCTGGCTGTTTTCTACGTTCAGCAGGGAACGCTAGTTCTTGGATCTGTGTGCCAGTCTTAAAAAAAGTGTCTAACCTTAAAAAATGAATGTAGCAAAATGTATTTTACCTATATTTAACCATTTACAACAATGCATATGCTTTATGTGCATGTGATACATGACAATACATATGCTAAGATGAATAATTTTCCTCTACAGGTAGTCCCTGGGTTAAGAACATCATACACAGAAGAAATGTTTTGCTAAACACAGCTGAGACTGAAACTTTTGCAACATCTTGTAACTCTTTAATGACCAAGACAAACTCTGCAGTTGTTTCTTTTTGCATATCAAAGCACATCTAGCTCCGGAAATTATTGAATGTATAGGCTCCATTAAGTTTTTTTTTCTCACAGAGAAACTTACAGTACAGTACAGTTTTTTCTCACAGAGAACTTACAGTACACAGTAAACAGTAACTGACACCACACTGCCTAATAATATGTTGAGACAAACGTCTGTCCTAATTGAATATATTAAAATAATGTACCTGTTCTGACTTACATACAAATTCAACTTAAGAACAAATCTACAGTCCTTATCTCAAATGTAACCCGGGGACTACCTGTACCACCCTGTCTCACTGTATATATTGTGCTGTTTGTTACTTATTCTATATTACATAATTTTAAGGGTTTTGTTCGTCTTTCAATTTCAGAAGTTTAATATTAATATAATAGTTTTTTGCAGGTACAATAATAGTAGCTAACAAGGACAGTATGTACAGTGTAGGTGCTGACTCTAACCATGTTTGTTTAAACTCTGTCCATTATGCAGTGCTTTGTGGCCTTCTCCACTTTGTTAGCATGTTTTGAAAGTTGCATTTTTCTTTCTCTTTGTTAAAATTCAGTTGTTTTGTGTTAAGCATGTAATATCTGTTTGCATACACCTTACATACTGTTATATTAAAAACATTTTTACTTTATGTGCCCGTTCAGTTAGCCATTATGCCTACACCTTCAACAAATAATGTGGACAGCTCCCAACACAAATTTATTCTAATTGTAATCTCTATATTTCTAAGCAATCTTTAAAATCCCAGCAATGAATGCCAAGGCTTTACTTTGCAAACAAGTGCTTGTTACAGCTCTTTTGTTAACCTCATTAAATTGCAATTATTGCCAGCAATGCTTGGATCATTCTTATTGATAGTAAAAATTGCATTGTGCATTCTGGTATTATAAATGGAACAGTAAAAATATAACGTATTTGACATACATGCGTGCAAGATTTGGAGTATTCCATGCAGTGAACTTCAAGGTAGTAATAAAACAGCTCCATGCACCGTTCAGGTGCTGAATGCAAACATATAGTTCTAGAAAATCATACAACCCTGATTTACACAGGTGTACCAGGAGGTGTTAGAAAGCTGTGAAAATAGATATTAAAAGTTTACTTTTTCTGCATAAAAAATGACATTTTTATTAGTGGCATATGGAACTGTTAAAAATATGAATCACTGTCTACAAACCTACTGCTAGAAATCTAGTACCCAGCATTTCTAGTGATGTTCATATTTGAGTTTCAGTAGTGGTAATAGGTAGTTTAGTGGTCAGCAAATATTACATTTATCAGGGCAATATAAAGCAGATCAGCCCATATTAATATCTTTAGTTAAACTTTGCTAAGCCTAATAGGAAGAAGAAGAAGTCCTTATAGCAGAACTTGTATTAAAAAAAACAGCACAGTTAACAATACCCCAAAGGTAATAGGCCTTATTAACCTTGCTCTCATGAACCAAAAAGGTATTTTTTTTTTTGGTTGCATGTCACGGTTGCAATATGTAATGAGAGACACTGCTACAACAAACTTCCAATTGCAGTAGGTGATTAGGTAAATAAAATAATAGACGCCTTTACAGTTCAGTAAAAAAAAATATATATATTACATTAGGTGGGCTAACTTACTTAATCGATTATTGTATAGTCTATAGGAATTTTACTAAAATATTCAAAAACTTACACCAGCTCCCAAATGTTTCATTCTAGATTTCTGGTTCTTAGCAGAAAGCATGTGATCAGTATGGGTCTGTGGAATGTAGTACTCAAATACAACAACATATATAAAGGGCTAGTCAGTTTTGGGTGAAGAGGGCCATTTTTTTCCAGCCTAGATGCTGGGGGGGCAGATCTTTCCCTTAAAACAAAAGTGGTCAAAAGTGGATGTACAATTTGTCGGAGAGAATACTGGTAGCAGTGTATTGTAGACAGTAAGAAGGTGCAGCGCTATACAGAGTAGGGCATAATAATATTACGAGGTGGCAGTGTACACACTAAACGGGTGCAAGGTTTAACTGAGCGGAGGTCCCCTGTAATAGGAAGGGATGGCAAGGGGTGGATGCAGGGTGCCTGGTGTACAGAACAAGATACATAGGGTGCAGTACAGGGTAAAAAGGGTACACAACAAGATACATACAAGGGTGCACTGGGTACATCATCCAGTTAGCTAAGAGATAAGCCATTGATTAGCATGTGGGCTACAAAGAAAGTTGTACAAGCGCCAGTCAGACAGCCCAGACCTATAACAATAGCTACAAATATCTAAAAATATTAGCCACAAAAATCATCTGTATGTGTTAACTGTGTTTTCCCCTCAACAAAGGAAACTCAAGAAACCATGTGTATGTCACAAGTAAGTAAAACTAAACTTTTACAAAAGTATGCATGTACTGCAAAAATCATGACTTTGGTTACATGGGATCCAATGCAAGATTTTAGTATACATCTCAATCACACATAAATCATAATTGTAATGGTTGTGAATAGGTCAACCTACATACCAATGAAATTTTTTTAATACCGAGCTGGGCTCACTGGAGGGAAGTATGTTTTGACAGAGAGTGCCATTCAGCTGTTTTACAAAATAAATCAAAAAAGATGATCTGTCTTTTGCAAAGCTAGATTGAGAAAATAATGAATGGGTCAGGTTTTCTAACTTAAAGCAAACATGCAAAGTAGCAGGTTTACTTAAATCTCCCACCCCTCCTTAGCATGCATCTCACTTGCTCCCGTTGGCACCAACAGCTACAGGAAAGTACTTCTAGGTATGGAAAAGCATGGGACTAACAATGTTACAGTGCTGTCATAGAGGAAATCCATAGCCTTGTGTAAGCTCAACAACTCTTGTTTTTACAGGACAACTCTAAAAACTTTCTTTTGGTTTCAGTGGTTGAAAAGTACTCAAAAAAGAATTATTCTAGGGAGGGCTGCATTAAAGGGAGCCGAATGGTTGGTTCAGTTTAAAGTAAAAGAAGTATGCAGATAAATGAAAATAGAATAAATTCATTTATATTACATATGTATTCTAGCATAGAAGATTTAACCCCAGCTGTGGATGCCCTCACGAGTCACATAAAGCCATTTCCCTTCTAAGCATAAGATCTGCTTTTTGTTTGCTTCCCTGAATCGGAAAGTTGGTGTTTTATTTGTATCCAAATCACCTAAGTGTACCTGTTTGTATCAGAGGATCTGGCCTTCTATACACAAATAATTCTTGTGCTGCCTAGAGGGTTAAAGGGATACAGTAATTTTTCCGTCTCTGAGTTTTTAATAGGTTCACAAGCCTGAGTGAAAGTAATACTCTCGTCCTAGCCAGGTGTGAGGCAGGGCTGTAATTTAGAGGTCCGGATGCATTGCACACATCCGCTCAGGAGGCATTCAGCAGTGACAATAATGAAACTATTCTGTAAGGCATTTCATTAAGTACAGCACAGCCACCAAGGTGACTGTCTGTATCACACTGCCAGGCATCTGCTACCTGCAACAGTTCAAAGAACTGAGCACTCAGTTTAGTTTACAACATGAAAGGGGAATTTGAAAACTAATGTTAAAAGAGGTGGGTGCTCAGGATTTCTTAGCATATGTTACATTACCTGGTTAGAAAAGTGGAAAAAAATAGCCAACCCGGACAAAGGTTTTAAGGTCTAGCTATCCCCCCCACTCAGTGTTACACTCTATTTCCCATTCACAATTATGCTTCCAGAAGTCCCTGGCTTGAATACAATAAGCTGTTCCCTTTTGTCTGCTGACTCCTTGCCTGCAAGAGAGACAAACAAAGCACTTCAAAGGCTCATTCAGCCACTATTCTGGCAATTAATTGTCAAAGTCCCACTTGGTTTGTTAAGTAAGAATATGAAAGTCCTACTGACAATGCAGAGTGTTGCAAGTATGAGCAGCTTTTTAAGGACTCATGCGGTTTAGCCTTCACAATTCACTTAAATGAGAATGGCGGGAAACTTGTCATCATTAAATGCAACAGAGTAATCAGTGAGAAAACTTGCAACCTCAAAATTCTCGGAAATATGGAGAACTGAAAGTTTTCTTCAGTTCTCCAGTTACCGACTTTCCCATTTTCTAGCATGTTTCGTAACTGCATTGGTCCAAGCAATTTCCAAGAGCAGTGACTGTGTCCTGGCATACCTGTACACAGAAAGTAACTTTACAAACTTTGCATTAGTACTCTAAACAGCAAGATGTGAGCCTTAGTCAATTTTAGGATAGTGGAAAGGTACACAACATAAAGTGCCACACTCAAGCAATTAATTACTGTGCAATACAGCATGTCATAATATGTGTTGCATTAAGACAATCTGTCATCTGTCATTTGTTTCCTAAGTGTGCTAATTCACTTCAACTGCTCCCTAATAGATCCATCTGACTCAGATCTCTAAGCAGCCCTGCTGAACTAGATGTTTGCTGACATTTGGTATTCACAACTTTGTAAACTTAATTTTGCTTACCTACTAAATGCTGAATTGGTCAAAAACTGGCACAGACCAACCACTTTCTTTAGGCACTCCTAAAATAGGAATGTCTGCATGGTCCACACTCCACACACCTAACTGATGATGTTGGTTTGGTTGGTAAAAAACTCAACCTTTTTGTCATATTAAGATTTTTTTTTTTTAAACCTAATGCTATAATTGGCTATTGGAGGCAACAACTGATCTGTTTTAAACGTGGAGCATCTTTCTAACTCTACAGACCACAAGCCACACCACAAAGGGACAGAAAGCTTCATGTTCCATGAGCTAAAACAGCCCTCTGACTCCTCTCAACACAACTGCATCTCCTTATTTCTTGCTGAATTTAGCCCTATATTAGACAGAAGAGACAAAGAAAGTGCAAGCTTGCTGTTGCCTGCTCCAACACTGCTGTTCTAAGGGTTAGCCCCTGAATGTCAATATGGTAAATACTGTCCTAATATTAGGACTCCCTGAATGGGATGGATTATTTCAGTTCCAGAAATATTAAAAGCAATCTGCACACATTTTAGGTTCTACAACTCCCAGACCCCCGGGGTTTAGGATCTATTTTATTTTTAAGTGTATTCATTTTTTTAAAGGTGGTAAAGACTGAATCACACCATACATGTCATGTATCCCAGTAGGTTCCAGGCCGCTCCTTCTGTGCATGCCCAATATAAGGCATGCACAGAAGGGACTTTTCCAACGATTAGGAAAAAAAGTGCCAATCTTACACATGTGCAGTGCGAGGTTGGGTGACGAAAACAGAAGAAGAATGAAGATGGCAGTGCCAGGTCCTTCCTCGCAATGAAGAAAGAATCTGGGATCGTGCAGGTCTGAATCAAGGTCAGGTGTGGAGGGATCAGGAGCTCTGCGAAAGTAAAGGTATGTGTGTTTTTTATTTTTATGATCCGCTTTTGATACCACACCGCCTGCAGATTATCTGCTCAGCATGCTGCAGCATCACCTGCATCTGTGTAGCTGTGAATTTTACACCATTCTCGGCATCCCCTGCACAGAAACTGAGGCAGTGCACAGCTGAAGGGGATTCTGGAGTAGATGCTGCAGTCAATCTACTGATTGTTCAGTCCTGTTCTGCCATTGGCTTTTGGGCCTTTTTAAACCTCTCCAGTTCCAGACTCCAGACAAGTTGCTGGATCCTTGGTGCACTTCCTGCCTCTCTGCCAGCTAGCCATTTGTTTGGATTTTCTGTGTTTGACCTCGGCCTGTTACCTGACTCTGCTTTGTCTGCTGCCCGTTCTGACCGCAGCCGGTTACCTGACCTTGCCTTGCCTTGTCTGCCCTGACCTCGGCCAGTTACCTGACCTTCGCCTTGCCTGCCCTGACCTGGGCATGTTACCTGACCTTGCCTTGCCTGCCACCTGCCCTGACCTCTCGCTGTTTTTCGGCCTCATCATTATTCCCAAGCAGAAGTCTTCTGATCCGTGTCACCCCCTGGTGGGGAGAGCCCGAGGGCAATGACCTGGTGATCCCCTTGCAGTGAAGTAGTGTGGTGGACACTGGCCCATCACTACTTGTGGAATGCGTTGGTGGAGACTGGGGTCATTTTCCATGCCTCAGGTAATCCCATGTCACCTGCTAGGGGGAGGCACCCCGTAACAGCTTTAAAGGGTTTGGTGTCTGATATATTGTGCAGATATGACCCTTTAGAAATAAATAAGCACACACTCCAAAACACACAACATAGTGGTGCAATGTGTGTCAGCAAGAATTGATGAGTGTATTGGCTTCCTCCTGGTTTTGCACTTCATTTATACTTGTAAGTTTGTTCTGTAATTATTCAGATTGTAAATATGTTACAACTAATGATATAAGGAACAACAATAATGGCCATGACAGGTCTCCATGCTTATTATTAACATACTTTACAGAGTAAAATTATTAAAGGCAAAGCCCTTCTGAAACTCAGGTTTGACTGCATTATGACATTTTTATTTCATTTGTTTTCCATAAAATACAGATTTGAGCTAAATAATTAATTTAACTTATTTAAAAAAATGATTTTTAAAATGAGTTTGTAAACTTGCAAACAAACACACAAAATTGCATTGTAAAAGACCATCTTTGTACTTTTAAAATAAAATCCCATGAATCTTTGCTAAATAGCAATAACACATGGGTAAATTAAGGATAAGGAAATAGAATAAATAGCTATATGTTATTAGGAAATTAAAAGCACCTTTAACTTGTCTCTATTTGCTGTCAGACACCAGTGACAGCTGAAAGAAATGGTAGATCAAAGGGCAGTTCTTTTCTCACCTGCTTACAATTTTGAATAAGGTGTCTCTCTCTAAAGCTACGTACACACTTGCAATAATTATCGTTAAGAAATTAACGACTAACAACTATGCACAATTATGCACGATTATTTTGAACAATTGTGCACAATTTTGTACATGCTGTAACAATACGATTGTTCAAATATAATCCACCAATAGTGTATACACGCTAGATACGATTGTTTGAACGTTTGATGCAGGAAGTGACACGTAAAGGAAAAAGTGTATCACAGAACAATCCACGATCACTGAACGACCGTACACACAATAGTTAGTGAATCAAATCCGCCAGGACGGTGGTTTGTTTCCAGCGACAATCCTCGTTCGTCTGTGCCATTGGTCGGCCATTGTGCAATTTTTTTGTTAACGATTATCGGACAATCAGTCGTTAGTCGTTGTGTGTAATGATTTGATATACCCGATTTTGAGATATGACCTGGATCCTCTAAGGCTTTTTTCCTTCCCTTGCCCATTTAAAGTGTGATTGGCCACTGCCAATATAAAACATACCCTTAAAAGGCTGACGGTTTTGTGTGAAGAGCTAGGCATCAGTCAAAGAGAAGAGTGGAGGATCCATCCTGATGGAAAGAGGTATTAAAATTGATTTTTTTAAATATATGCCAAGTTGTAGATTTTACAGTACAGAGCCTACTTATTAATTATAAGGTGGCCTTGAGTTGCTCTTTAATTTTCAATCACTTCATGCTAGTATAACTCATTAGTTCTATTTTGTTTTATTACTGAAAAAAAATGATGGATATTAAATCCGAATTTCCTTATCAATACATTGAATAATGAACCCATTTACGCCCAGTTTTACTTCCTGCAAGCTGTGCTCCCTTGGGATTCACAAATATTGCCTATGGTATTGACTGACTATTGCACTCTAAAATTACATTGCAATCTGATCAAAAAACACAAGAAAAAGAAGTTCTCATTATACCTCTCTGACATTAATTTAGGCATTTTTATGTGTACCCTATTAAGTAGGCTAAGTGCCTTTTGATAATTGCTCTTTGTAGTTTTTAGAGCACTTCGGACTATTCCCAGTTCAATTTCTTCTTTTATCCAATGTTTGAAATATTGATTTCTGACAGATAAAAGCAAACATTATTATCTCTGCGAGTCTGCAACATACAATAAGAGAGGAGAGGCTTGGCTCCCGATACCCCGGGGACCAGTCATATTTGAAACACACTTTGCTTTATTACATTTCGTCAACAGAATTTACTTACCGCTTGCTGGGATTTATGGAAGAAACAAGTGCAATAATTGCCCCCACAATATTACCAGTTGCTGGGACAATTTTGCATTTAGTGAGATAAAAGCTGACGTTCCCTTGATGGTTGCAGTGATTGTAACGGGTTTAACGGCTGTCAGCTGGCTGCACATAAGTGTGATTTATCTTCGTCCGCATTTCAGTGTGGAGAGTCTGCATTCAAATACAAAGCTGTGCTAAAAAATCCATGTTGCAATTACATGGAGAACAGTTTAGCGTCTAACATGTTATGGTTTTCAGGGATTTTTCATTAGACCACAAGAAAGCTTCATGATTTGATCATAGGTTGAAGATTGGGCAGTATATTTCTCTTTTTGTCATTTTCAGTTTGGCAACTCAGAATTCTTTTCAAAAAAGATCATAAAATGAATAATAAAAATATTTTTTCCTAAACAGGTATGGCATATTAGCCTTATTTTTACTGTATTTATTGTGGTCCTGATTTCCGAGTTAAGGAAAGTTACATTTGCTGTACAACTTTGGAGGTATTTTGCTCTACTGTACACTAAACTACCCAACATCTGCAACTGATTTCAGGTTTACAGCAAGGTTTTGCAGGTTTTGCAAAAGCAGATGGAGGCCCTGGAATATTGGTTAGTTTTTTTAAATACACTCACCCATCCCCGTTCCATCGTGGGATCCAACATATTCTTCTCCTCCTCCTCCTCTGTGTCCTGATCTTCAGCCATCTTGACTGGCCGGGCCATGATCATTCTGTCCCAGCCTCCCTTTTCTTTATTAAAAGTTATTTTATTAAACTATTTTATAGTTATGCTTTAATGTAGGGCTAGGTAAAATCCAGGACTCTCATCCTGGGCCCCAATTTACAGAATAGTAGTGGTATAGGAAGCTAGAATACTGTGCATTGGGGTCCCCAGTTCAAATTTGCCTGGGGCTCCATAACATGATAAAAATAGGTACCAGTGAGGCTGCAAATAGCTGTGGATTTGACATTTTATAATAATAATGCATAATGTATTTGTATAATTGTATAATGTATAAGCAATGTATGTTGCTTCTTAATTCTTCTTTCTGTATCAGCATGTAGATATTCCATGGAGCATGTTCCAAACTACGATTTAAATGAATTTGTATATCTGCAACAACCCTAAGCATGTCTGCCTTTGTTCAGGCCAACTATAGGGTGGATTGATGAGATTAGAGGTTTACACAATAAAGGTAGGTACCTATGTACTTTCTTTTAAACTCAAAAACAGTGGCAAGGACACTTTATTTTTGGCAAGAATAATAGTTATTTTTTGTAGAGTAGAAAGCTTCAACATATTATACTTTGAGTTTGGGTTTAGATACAGTTTTGAATCCAACATTAGTGGTGGTTGGATAATTCTAATTCGAGTTGAATCTTGAGAAAATTGAGAACTTTGAGTTTGAATCAAACATTACTCTACCAGCTATTGTCCAGCTGCCTAGTTAGCTTTGGACAATAGTATATAGTAAGGCTTAACCAATCCAGAGGTTAGGCTGGGATATCTGTCACCATCTGGCAGATAGATTGGCAAAGCCCTATTGAATGACAATGTCATCACCCTGTAGCCAGATTGGCTAAGCCCTATTACATACATTACATACACATCATTGGCTCAGCCAATCTGGCTCTTATTGACAGGTATAGTAGAGTTCACCAAATTTAGCCACTGGACTGTGATGTTTGTTGGCTGAGCCAATGACTGGTATGGTAGGGGTCGGGAAAACTGATTGAATCATGAAATTGTAATCGATAAGTAAAGTATGGTTCATTAAAAAATATTATTCTGATACAAATGATTCAAATGCTGTAGCCCTTTTGGAATTTTGTCTCCTAGATTTGAGAAGCTGCCTGTGCCCTATTGAACTAATCTGACTCTTTTTCTGCTCCGCTTGACACATAGCAAAAAAGTAAGAAGTAATTTCTCAAATGGGGACACAGTTAGCAATAAAAAGTAATCAAACAGCTCCGTGCTCCATCCATATATATTGCACACCCAGGGCACACGCCTCAAATGTAGCCAATATACATTACTCCTCAAGGTATGTTACATATCGTCAATATATTCTGTAAAAGAAGAAATAGATTTTACTGTTTAGGTTGCTCCGTTTTCTGCTCTTGGTTCTATATTATAGTAAACTGCCATCATAACTGCTATGTAGAAGGGAAAGCAATTATACAAATGTATAATAGACTTCATCTAGAAACCATTTTCTCAGCAAATGACTCTATGTTTTACAAAGAAATAGACCTGGTAATAGTCAGCGTTTGTAATCAATTGATTTTTTTAATTTAATGAGGGTTCAAAGATGAACCAGTCAACATGATTTCTTATATATCATGAGCATAATAAAAACAATGAATCACCTTTTAAACAATGACAATTGTGTACATTAAAAAAGGTTTAGAAAAATATTTAGAAATCATAGCTCACAAAGTTTGGTGTTTAAGTGATACCTCTACTGCTATGCGTATTGAAAATATGAAATAAACTCAGTTCTCAGTGATCCCTTTACAAGTATGAAGTCAGGCCCCAAATGTATTGTGTACTAAATACCTGTGTACTTAGCCTTAGGGCAGATTCACATTTCAGTGTTCCCTTTTATTACACGTAAAGTGTGCCGCATTATGAAACATTCATTCATTATAAATGGGCTGCCAAATCAGCACAACAGACACACAAAAGCACGTGATTCTTTTTTTACAATGCAACACATCACAGTGCATTGTTGTATATTGCACCGTGTTGGCTGAACCACAATGCACCACACATACAACTATACATTGCAAATTTAAAGCAAAAGTATGAATGGTAGGTAAATCCAATACATTACCATGGCCAAAGTCTCAAATTTACTGGGTAATAAAATATAGGTGCCACATCCCAGCTATCACAGCAATGGAATACAAGAAAGAACAAAAAAAGGAACTTTTTAGGCTTAAACTTAACTTTTATTTTTAACAATAAAATGATAAAAAAAATTCTCTGGTTTCTAACATACAATTTCTAAAATATTAAAAAACTATCATAGCCAAGTGTGCATAGTCACACATATACAGAATTGGACGCGTTTCACAGTTTTCCTGGAACCTGTAATAAGGTTCCCTGACATCTCTGGCACCTAAAAGAATTGACCCAAACCTGGAGTGTAAGATGAGTATTTTTAAACCTTTTTCTTTAAATGTTTTATTTTTAATTGCTACGCAATATACATGAAGGTGGCGGATGATAAACTGAACTTAAAATGGATCTAAACAGAAAGATTATGTAAGGTGCCATTGCTGACCTGCTTCTAAAAATACAGACTGTTAGTATTCTGATCCTCTGCCATTACTACCCCATAAATCCCTGACCAGAATGACAATGCTGCTAAGGTGCTCATTCCTTTTTCTGCAGTTATCTGAATGCTTGTGTCAGGTGTATGACTGAAACTACTAAAGCCAAATGATCTTTTTTATATCCAGAAATTAAGCAATTAGCATTCGTAAGAATGAGTTCCATTCTGGTCATTCTAGTAATCTCTGCTTTAAGGTATCTTGGACTTTTTTCATTTTATTTATACAATTATATATTAGCTCATAAAGAATTTTGTAAATACAGAATGGGAATAGACTACTTTGGGAATTCTAATCATATTGCCACTATTTATGTATGGACACCCTTAACCTTTGTTTAGTGATGACATTGCTGCTCATAAGAAAGTGACATTTCAACATAGACTGATTTTACATTGAAATAACCTATAATTAGATATATTTAGGAAAAAAATATTTTATTTTAAAAGTAACCATTTTTGTGACCCAGGATATGTGCCCTTGATCTCAGAAATTGCACTAATATAACATATTTTTTTAAAAAAAGAAACAAATTGAAGACCAAAATCATTCAGTCATTTTTTACTCTGACTTGGTTTACAGATTTTTATTCTACGTGTGACTCCAACATTCATTGCTTTAACCTTGTTGCAATTACAGCATCCCATCAAATAGCACAAATATATTTGAACGATGGGTTGGTTAATTTCCATGGTTACAGAAAGTGGTTTAAAAAAATCAATGCTTAACAAACCATTAGGTATTTTGCTTCAGTTGCTAATAATGTCAATTAGCCTCAAAGATGAATCATCCTGGAGTCATGCTTTTTTCACGCTAAATCAACAAGATGCTCACCTTCATTTATAACGGTCGTGAATCCGTCAGGGTTAATGGTGACCACATTTTTTTTGTTTATTATAACAAAGCAATATGTAACCTATCATAATTAACACCGCTATAAGCCGGTTCATTGCTCTGACTAGATAGGTTAAACTGTCTCTTGTTTTACAATTCTGTATTTTTATGGCTGTATCTAATATTCATAAATTAGCGACAATTTCATTTTAATGCTGGCCCTTTGCTCCCCTTCACCTTGATTTCGTCTGGGAGCAAAATGAGTTAAACATTTGCAAGCACAGCGATGCACAATAGAGATTACACAGAACTGAAGGCTACTCACCTATCGGCTTATTACCTAAACAGCCAACCCCCAAGGAGCAATACTGCCAAGGGAGGAGGAGTTTCTTTTATTCAAGTGTTCCTCCATTCCTGGAAGTTTGGTGCTTTTTTCTTTACTCCTAGGGGCAAGGGTAAATGAACATGTTCTGGGGCCACTCTAAAAATGATGAAAAAGTGTGGGGAGATAAAGGTAATATAAACATGTGCTGCTTGTAAGGGCCACTCAAAAAATACTGGATGTTTGGATGGCATGCTGATCCAACGACTTTAATACCTTTTGAAGCTTTGGGAAAACCCAATTGTTCACCATGTTGTCATCGGGCTCCAATATAGACATATATTACCAGCACATATTTCTTTTTCTAAATCCCTTGCAAAGTTTTCTTTACCTAGAGATACTGCCAGGACTTATTCACACTAACTGTGTTAGGTTGCAATAGGCAGGACTACTCCTAAGACTAATACTTGTTTTGTATGTGCCCTGTTCACACCAAAAGGCTTGTGTTGGTATGCATTGAGAATAATATAGACAGACTGCATGTTTATGCTGTCAACAAATTGTTTGTAATATGCCTCAATGCAGCACTATTCGATTTTCTCTCTGTTGTTCTGTTCACATAAACAGGAAAGCACAATGAAAAAAAAAATAAAGCACTAAAAAGTATAAAAAAAAAGTGTATATCGATTTGCATTCCTTTTTTTAGAACGAGCATGATATATATTTTGGTGTGAATGTGCCTTAACAGCTCTGTTGCAGACTGACAGCACTTGTCAGCATATGGTGTGTTCTCCTTCTTTTGGCTGTTAGGTTACCTATTATGCCTATAATATAGGCGGTCAAACATCCAATTTAAAAAGTAATTGCATTGCCCAATGCAGCTGGTCAGAATTTTAGCAGGGCCCTCATAAACAAGGAAACCAACCATCTCTAAAGGTTCTGCTCTTCTCATCTTTCTTACTCAAGCATGCAGCTGCAAAGCATGCACCCTAACCATTGCCATTCATAAGTCGCATCTTTAAAAGATGTATTTTTAAGTGAATAGATAAGAAGTATTTTCAAGCAAATAGATTTAAATCAATTTCATCTCATGTTTATTTTACTGTGAGAAAATTTTATTACACAATAAGCATCTCAAATGGTTTCTATTTTCAATACATTACATAAGACATGAAATTGCATTTTTTTCCATACAGGAGACATTACCGTGAAAGAGAGAGGTGTGTTGTAAGTGAAAGCTTAAAATAATTTGCCAGTTTTCATTTTGTTTGATTTCATTAACACCTGGGTTTGGAGAGACAAGGGAAGAGAACAGGTTTTAGCTATAATCTAATGATTAGCACTTCCATTTCCCACAGTATACACAGAGTGTCAGATGTCAAGACAGTTCACAATCTGCTCGCCTCGTCCCAGCAATGCTTATTTCATGAAGGGAGAGTAAAAGGATACATAAATTTATGTTGAAAGAGAAACATGATACGGCAATTTGTGTAATGAAAATGGAAATTGAAACTGAATGCAGTTCGAAGCGCGATAATCAGATATGCTAAAATAGTCCACCGAGATTTGAGGTTAGCTAATGTTTTTTTTCCTTTCTTTGGAATCATGAATTATGATTTATTCGTGTTTCTCCAATTTGGATTCCTAGGGTATACAAAAAACAGCAGCAAGGCAGACAATGAATGTTAAGTGTTTATTTTAAAATGTGTAAAATCACAGTGCTGTAGATTGGATCTAACCAATGGAGAAATTGCACTTTTGAAATTCATGTTGACATTACCCGGTAGCTGGCATTGCAAAGTCAAAGATTTAGACATGTTTTATTTAGGCCACATTTAAATCCCTGCGGTGAATTTTCGCCTATTAACGTGCTTGCGTTTAGGAAACCCATTGATTTTAAATGAGCTGCCAATGCACCATAACAGATCTTTATTAGACTTGCACGTTTTCTGGAAACGACATAGAATATGAGTTTCTAGTGAACCAAAAAGAAGGTCTATAGAAAGAAAGATAGCCCAACAGCAAACTGAAGGAGATTGCACAGCTGGTTGGCAGTGATGCCCAAAAAAAGGAACAGTATCAACTGGCACGACCTCCCGTTATGAAACTTGGCCAATAGATTTCTTCAAGAAAATTGTATATAGTGAGGGATAATGCCAAACATGTCTGAGTAAAAAGAATTTGGGTTTACATACACTTTAAATACGCTGGACATCTGCACAGGCAGATCTTTCATGGATTAAGATGGAAAATCTGAGAACTGCCCATTTCTTTAGAGCTTGGCTGCCATCCATACTGCCTGCAATTTCAACTGCAGACTTACACTATTGTTTTCTCTCGCTTCCTGAACACTTATCTATACAGGCAGTTCAATACTGTGTGATAGCATGTTATTAATTTTGCATATGTTCTAGCTATAGAAAACCCCTTAGTATGCTTTTGTTTTATGACTAGCAATTTACTGTATTATACCTAATACATATCTACTCCAAAAGCAAATATGTAACATACTGAAATCATTAGCTGCATTAGTTTTCACTTTTCAAGTTAAGAACATTTTCAACAGGTACAGAAAAATACATGTTAATCCTGGCAGAAATGTAGTCCCTATTCCTGTGTGCTTAAAAGAAAGTGCAAAGAACCTTATCTTTATTGTGTAAACTGCTAGATTCCTCGTGTAATGCACCTGAACAAAAACAGACATGTTTGAAGTCCAGCACGTGACAATCATATCTGCCCTAATGTATACAGTGGAGAAAAAAAACCTAATGCGGCTACTACATCAACAAATTGATCAGATGCAACAAAATAGATTTTAGTTTTTTGTTTTACATATGAGTCAATTGTATAGAAAAACCCAAAAGCCTAAACATTTTAAATGATTTTTGGTCCTGCTACCTAAGAAATGTAATGTCATGTAAATATTACTATTTTTTTTAATAATTATCTAATTAGTATTTCATTATTTAATGTAATGTAATTGATCATAGAAGCCTAAAATAGGTTCCTGCAGAGAAAATACAAGGTTGCGCACAATCAGGTAATCCATGCACAAATGCAGCTTTGCAAAATGGCATAGTCAAACAAACTAGAGACGTAATTGTACCCTATACTCATGCCACCTACAAAAGGGACCCCATAATAAATCTCTGGCTAATGTTCTAATCATCAATATGTTGTAGCAGAGCTGCACCCTTCGCTGTGGTTATTGTGGGCTGGAAGGCATTGCAATAGAAGCAGCTGTACACATAACATTAAAGTTGGCACTCTAAGTCTCCCATTACTTTTTTATATACATGTAAAAATAATTCCACTGAATCCTAGAAAAATAAACCTGTTGCTTGTATAAAGTACTGCTATAGCAACCATGACCTCCTTATTATAGTTCACAAACTATACAAGTTCCGAAATTACACAAATGGTAAAACTAGAGGTCAGTGATAAGCAGGTGATGGCCTTCAAGCTTTGGAGTAAAAATCCACAACCAACAACCATTTTACCAGCATTTCATGCATTCTTGGCCTTGTACGAGGGGTTGCTGAGAAGTTCCTGGCCTTACCCAGAAAGAAGAGTCAGAGTTATGAAATAACACATTTTTCTTCAACATATTCCCCCCTGAGACTGATGCACTTGGTCCAGCGTAGTTGCAGCTTTTCTAGACCGTTCAAATAAAAGTCCTTTGGTTGGGCCGAAAACCAGCTCTCAGCAGCATCTCTGACGTCAGAAATGTCGTCAAAACATTGCCCCTTCAGACGTTTCTTCAAATTCGGGAACAGATAATAGTCCGAAGGAGCCAGGCCAGGTGAGTAGGGGGGATGGTGGATCAATGGGAAACCCAAGGTGTTCAATTTGGCAGCCACAACGTTGGATGTGTGCGCAGGTGTATTGTTCTGCAATAAAAGGGCCCCTTTGGTCAACTTTCCACGGTGTCTTGATTGCCTCCTTCAGCTGGTCCAGGAGGTTAGCATAATATTGTCCGGTGATACTACAGCCCTGAGTTAGGTAGTCCACCAACAGAATACCATCTTTGTCCCAGAAAATGTACGCCATGACTTTTTTGGTCAAACTTTCGGTTTCAAGGTTCGGGACTTCTTTGGCCGCGGGGACCCGCTGTGGCGCCATTCCTTTGACTGTTCCTTGGTTTCAGGATCATAGAAGTGGAACCAGGTTTCATCCTTAATCACTAACCTAGCCAAAATGTCCTGTGCAGCTTCAAACAGTTCAAACATTCGCTGAAAGCTTGCACATGTCTAGGATAGTGGTGATAACAAACCCAACACGCTCCAGTGAGATGTCAAGTGTCTGGGCTATCTTTTTTGCAGATATTCCCCAGTCCTCAATAATCAGCTCATGAACAGCATCGCAGGTTGCCGGGTCACTTGAGGTTGGGGGGTGAACACTGCGGGGCTCGTCTTCAACGGTGAAATGCCCAGTCTTGAAACAAGATATCCTGGTTTTGACAGTGCTGTAGAAATAAAACTTCTCCCCCAGTCTTTGTGACATCTCAGTGTGAATGCCCTTTGCTGACTGACTGGAGAAACAAAAACATTTTTCTTCTTGATCTGGAAGAGGGCAAATCCAGGAACTTCTCAGCACCCCTCATAGTTCTAGAATGCTTCAAGACCCTGCCAACTCTCTAGTTAGGAGAAATGTCCTATATCATCATTAAAATAATATCCTTTGATCAGGAGTTCTAAAGGGGAGTAATTGTAGTTGGTAGTATAGTTACCTACCTCTTAGCCTTAAATACTATCTATTGGTGCCCCATATAACAACACAAAGACCCCATGAGGTAGTTTAACAAATTTGTCAGCTAAGTAAACATTCACAAATACACTCTTGAGGAACACATGGTATCTTTAGGCTAGGGTTTAGAAACTCTGCTTGGCATTTTACTGTTACAGACCCATAAGTTACAAGTCACAATAGTTCTTTACAGATCTTATTTTCCTCAACTTGCACTATTTAGCATCCAATACAAGTTTCTCTTATTTATTAGGAGATGAACACATTTCCTAAAATCAACCTAACCACAAGACTGGGTACCTACCTGCTGCAACCTACCTGCTGCAACAGACCACTTTCTTGCTGGAAAGGTGCCCAAAAATAAATATTTCAGTAAAAAGCTGTTTTTGCTAGACCATTGGTAAATTACCTTTTTTATTTTTCTTTTCTTGCCAGCTTCCTTTTTCAGGATTTACTGAACTGGGGACATTGGGTGTTAAAAAGCTAAAAACAGTAACCTTTGTTTCCCAGTTAACATTTTTGTTCCAGAAATGCTTTACACTTCAGCAGCATTCTTGCATTATTGTCTTACATTTATTGATTCCTGCTTGTTCCAACATACTTCTGCTCACTGCCTGCCCTTACCTTTGGCCTGTTCCTGAATATAATGTAATAGAGTCTGTCATCTTCATACATCACCCAATATCTTTATAAACAGGTGCGTTTTAAGGCCACAACCTAGTACTTTCACCAATAAATCACAGTATTCTTCTGGGCTTTTTGGTGAAGTTATGGTGGTGATTCTGAAACTAGCTCCTGCATTTTATAGTATTGAGGATTTGCTATCTGGACTAGCTTTTTACCTGTATTGGATTTTACCCCTGCATGTTGGTTATGATATAATATTTCTTCTCCCCGTGCTCTAGTTTTAAAATTAATATCAAAGACGACCTCATTATTTACGTATCCAATACCATCTTGACTGGCAAGCCTGCACCAGAACAGTAGGATTCCCAATGTTTCTACCTACTATTATGTCAACTCTTTTACTATTTTGGGTGCTAAATTTCTCTAAATTTCACCAAATAGTTGCAAAAATATTAGAGAAACCATAAATCTGCCAGTGTTGGTCACCAGACCCTGTGCAGGAAACCCTAACAGTGTTGAATTATGAAAGGAGTAAAGGATTTCTACTAAAATCTTCTTTTTGGATTTCCCCTCACTTTTTGTTTTAGTAACAATAATCACCAGTACAATCTTTCTAGTTATGTTTTCGCTGTCACAATGACAAGGTACGTATGTGCCATAATAAAACAAGAAGCTCACCACCCACCAATAAATTTAGTTTCACTTTAATAGATTTTAATAAAGTTCACTGCTTAGTTTGGAATTTTAGGACCTCAAACAGGTTTTGAAGAACAAATGCAATCTAAACCTAGGGGCATTCTTGTATCCCTAAATATGAATATATGCTGTTGTGGAGGGAGCTAACCATGTACTTTCCTGTAGATGGGGAAAAAAAGGACTCCACTAAATGCCTAATAATTTGGTAATGCACAGTAGACATGCTGCTAGTTATTTAATGGCTCTCTTCTGAGAGGGATAAATTGAAATATGGAAAGTGATATTCCTTAACAACCATACAGAAATAATCTTTTATTGATTAAAATTCAGTTAACTGAGGAAAGATATGTACTTAGCAGTAAATGCCCTTATGAATTTCATATATTGCTGCTAGCACTTACATGGGTTATACAATAAGCCAGGCTTTGCTTTGCCAGGTTTGCTGAAATCTTGGATTTTAAAGCAATTATACATTGTTAAATTTATTTTAATTTTTAGTTGGCCCTTTATACAGACCACCAGTGTATTGCCATGTTCTATGAATTCCAGGTAGATTTAGCCAATGCATTTTATTGCATTGAGTAATAAATGGTTAAACTATGTGCTCAGACAGATGGGTCCTTGTTGATGATTGAGTTGTTTTTAAGTTAACATACACTTTTAAATACATCTTTGTTCTTCTATAAAATGGATTGGGTTTCAAATGCATTTCAAAGACTTAAGTTAATATAAACCTCTTAAGGACAATGACGCTAGAAAAATATGATTGGGTTTGTATATATAGGTCATATTTCATACAAGGATATGAAATATAATCCATTCTTATCATAGGGAAATCCATTTAGTGAAGTGATTATATTTTCTTTAACGGTGGAGAGGGGACATGGATTAGGCTACGGATATAGTCTAAGTTGTTTTTTAATATTTTATATGTGAAGCAATATTATGAAATCTGTCTCTTTTAATCTCAGACAAGCATGTACTTTAATATTTATTTAAAAAAAAAGGATTTATGGTTAGGGTAGAAGTTAAAGCTGTACTTGAAGATACATTAACAGTCAATGGTCATAAGGTCATGTTGCTGTCAGCCTTAATGACTGACCTGTTCAAAAATAAGTTTGAAGTCCAAGCAATACTGTCTGTGGTTATTTCTTTATATTGTCTCTCTGGTGTTGTAAACTATATAAAATTAGTTCTGGCTGCAATACTCACTTTTATTCTGGAGCTGTTTGCTACAGGACTGGCCACAAGATATCCTCAATCATGCCAATGTAATGATGCCAAGAGTTACTCAACCTAGAAAATTAAAGACAATTTGGAGAATGCTGGGCAACATGTACCACTCTTGACCATACAAAAGTATTATCATAGTCCCCTTTTTTATTTTATAGCTTATTGTAAGGCCCTGGTCAGGTGCTGCATTCTTTGCCTAAACCAAGCCCCAGCTCAGGCTCTGAAGTCTGGTTGTGCTGTCAGGAAATCCTGAGAGAGGACCAGGAGCCCAGAGATAATGCAGTACAATTCCAACAAAGGCAAGCCAAGCATACAGAGGTCATAGACAGGTAATCAGTCCACCTAACGAGGTATCCAAAAATAAATTTCCATTCGAAAAAAGGGGCGGTGAGGTACGAGAAGGGGAAGGGGTAAAACAGACAGCTTCTAGGATGGCACTCAAATTAACTTTCTGTAAAATTTACAAAACTTTATTAAGGTAAGTTAAAATGTATAATTATTCAGTTGCGAATAGGTACATATATACTTTACAGGTACATCTTGAAGAAAAGTGGTCCGAATAACAATTATATAGTAATGTATTATATCTCCAACCCGACGCGTTTCACACAAAGGGGCTTCCTCAGGGGATATGGAGAGCAAGTTACAGACCACTGAAAAGAAAAACATATATAATGTATATAACGACCAATATATTATTAATATTGTGGTTGAGCTAGGTATATACCAAATCCAGTTTGGTTAAAAACATCATATTAATCACAAATTCAGTAATAACAAATAATCATTAATAATTTGTAAAATTAAGGAAAGCAAAGCAACAGCATATCATAGTCCAAAAATAAAGACATAGCAGAGTCAGGATCACAGACCAAAGTCAGTTCAGGCAGCATACAATCACAGGGTCAGCAACAGTAAATCCGAGAGATAAACAAACCCACAGCAGGTCAGCCAAGCTTAACGTTACAGGTGAAAGTAAGCAGAGATGTTATAAAGGCCTAGCAACCAATGGCAGAGCAGGACAGAGTCAGGGCCTAATTTTCTCCTACAATCCCTTTCAGCGGTTCTTGGCTTCAGTGTATGTGCTGGGGATGCTGAGAAAGTACCATATTTTTCGCCNTATAAGACGCTCCGGAATATAAGACGCACCTAATTTTAAAGGAGGAAAATCTAGAAAAAAAAGATTCTGAAAGATTATTCCCCTTCTGATCACCCATGTGCCATTCATACCGGTATTCCCCTTCTGATCACTCATGTGCCATTCAAATTCCCTTCCTGATCACTCTGTGTCATTCAAAATTCCCTTCTGATCACTCTGTGTCATTCAAAATTCCCCTTCGGATCACTCTGTGCTTTTTTTCCACTGTACGGCAGTTAGGACAGGGAACAGCAGGTGGCGCTGTGCCGGCTTCTTTCGCTTTGCTTTACAGACAGAAGACACGATGCTGGCAGAGGAGAGAAGAGACAGACGCTGCATGCAGCCAGAGACACACGCAGGATCCGGGTATCGGGTGAGTATATTATTTTAATTATTTTATAACACATTTGTTGTATAGGACGCACTAACTTTCCCCCCCCCAGTTTTGGGGAAGAAAAAGTGCGTCTTATACGGCAAAAAATACGGTATACTGTATATCAGGCTGCACAGTTAAAGGGAAGCAGGAGATGCTGCAAGCTGCTGAACAGAGAGCCGACAATTAATTCTGTTCTTCTTGCTGGAGCGCCAGTGACACCGCCAGAGAGAATAAGCAGAGCGAGATATACTACGGTGGTGCAGAGTGCAGGATCGGCCACATAAGTGTCTCCTAAAGCTACGTACACACTTCCAATTATTATCGTTGGTAAACGAACGACGAACGATCCTGCACGATATCTGCGTTCGTAGATATTGTACACACAATAGATACGATCGTTTGAACGATACAGGAAGTTACGTGCACCACAGGAACGTTTGTTCATCACGCATGCTCAGACCATGGACGATCAATGAACGATCGTACACACGAACGATGGTCAACGATCGTCGTCCAATCCGATCCGCCGGTCCGGACGTTCATTTCCAACGACTTTCCTCGTTCGTCGGCGTCGTTGGTTACTTTTTTTTACGAACGATTTTTGCCCAATCGATCATTCGTCGTTCATTTTGAACGATAAAAATTGGAAGTGTGTACGCAGCTTAACACTTCTTTTTCCTTATCCTTTTTCCTATAAGGCAGTGCAAGAACAATAAAGGTGTACAAAGTACAACAACCTATAGAGTTCATTTGCTTGACACTTTGCCTAAATTAATAAGGTAATTTTAAAGTAATTCTCTTCCTCCTTTGAAACTGCAGGACCTACACAGTAAATCCACAAACAAATAGAGGGGGGTGGTATCTGTAGCATGTTTCCAGGTGTATTCACCTTTCATTTTTGATGATTCTAGCTTCTAGCTTAGTTTAACCAATTTTGCAGTTATACTAGCTGACTTCTTAAGTCAATTTTTTTCTTATGCACGTATATGCCTGTATACAAATCCATAAACCTGGAGGTGGACCTGGAGAAAATGTAAAGCTGTTTCCAACAGCATTTTTTTTTTTCTGCAGAAGAATGGCTGTTTAGGAGTTACATGTATTTACTAAACCAGCTGTAGAGGATCTAACATCATAATTACACGGCATGCTTGCCCTTACTGTGAGCTGTTCAGCAGGTTAAAACAACTAGTTGGGGAAAACCCAGTTTCATAATTTTAATGCACAGCTGTGCGGTCCATTACAGTGGATTATTACTGGTCTGTTGAGTTCTAATACAGCTAATCTGCTGCTAGTATCTCTGCGGTAAGCGCAGATCCTATAATATAACCGTCTGCAGAGACATGAACCTAGCTTGTTTATGTTTCTTGTGAATGTACAGGCCACCCTGCTGAACAATCGCTGCATTTATTTACAATGTTGATTTCTATTAGATATCATTAGGTACACAATAATTATAATAATTATGTGCATTGCTTAGGCTACCCTGCAAAATAACAATCTTTCTTTTATTCTCAATTTATAATTGTCATCGCTTCACATTAAAAAACAAAATCTAATTAGTTTTTTTTTTTCAAAATTATGGCTACATTTTTAGTTTCAGGAATGAGAATTTTGGCAGAATTTATACGTTAATATTTACTGTAAATTTTTTTCTTGGCGTTTCACTAATAAAAAAAATGTGTTCGTCTAGACCAGCTCTTCTCAAACTTTCACCTCTAAGGCAATAATTTTCTGGTCTTAGGAATCACCTACTAAACTCAAATTTTGGGAGCTCAGTGGGAAAAAAAGCTTCCTGAATTAGAAGCCAGTGGACAAAATGTCCCCTATAGTGGTGGCTAGAATAGTACTTTTATAGACACCTAAAACTGTCATTAGAGTCAGTCAACCCGAACCTTTCAAAAATCATCATATTGGAGATCATTGGAGATCCAGCCAGCTTTGGCAACCCCTAGCAATATCTGGAGGAACCCTGGAGTTGCAAAAAACCCTGGTCGAGAATGGCTGGTCCAGATAGTTTTTATATAAAGAGGCTAATTATTGGTCAAACTTAATTTTGAACCCACTTTACCAATAATCAGTCTGTGTTGCCACCAATGTCCCTACCTTGTCAGTATCAACGGGGATATCAAAAGAAAATTGGGAGTACAATGGTCATGTTAGCAGAATTCTATACAGCATCTTAGATTTTGTCATTGGTATTACTAATCTGGTAAAGATGGGGCCTCGTGATTTTAAAAGTGAGCCAAGTTGGGCAACCACTTTAAGTACTAATGCTTTATTAAACGTAATACTTTTACATTTCTCCTTATATGCTGTCTAAAATGTGTGCTATGCAATAGGCCAACGAGTGACATAAATATAAATTATTATTTATTATTAAACAGGGTTTATATAGCGCCAACATATTACGCAGCGCTGTACATTAAATAGGGGTTGCAAATGACAGACTAATACAGACAGTGATACAGGAGAAGAGGACCCTGCCCCAAGGAGCTTACAATCCAGTAGGTGGGGGAATTTTCACACAATAGGAGGGGGATATGTAGTGGTGGGAAGTAGTGATGGTTTCAAAAGACAGAAGAAGATGGGTAGCCAAGTTTGAAAAAATGGGTTTTGAGTGCTCTTTTAAATGAGCAGAAAGTAGGAGCAACTTAAGGATTTGAAGGCAAAGCACAGGAGCTTGAATTTGATTCAAAGGTGAAATGAAAGCCAATGAAGAGAACTACAAAGAGATGCAGCGGAAGAGGAGCGGTGGGAAGGATGGATGAGTCTGGCTGCAGAATTCATAATAAATTGTAGAGGAGAGAGTCGGGTTATACCAGAGAAATACCAGAGAGAAAGATGTTACAGCAGTCCAGAATAGAGATGATAGAAGCATGTACGAGGAGTTTGGTGGTCTCAGGGGACAGGTGGGGGCGGATTTTGGAGATGTGCGTAGGTGAAAGTCACAGGACCTGGAAATGTTCTGAATATGGAGGGTAAATGAGAGGGCAGAGTCAAAGGTGACACCAAGTCACCACATAACATTTACGATAATAGGGAGGCTCCTGTGGGCTCAAATACATTAGACCTATATGGGAAGGGCTGTTCATTGAGTAGAAAGAAATTAAAATGTTCAATAAGTTTACTAAATAGTTTAAAACTATGTTCAATTCAGTCATCCTATTCCATGGCTATGGGCTGTCAGATGAGCCAAACAAGTTTGGCAACTGAGCATTATACTTGGCTTACCTGAACAAAGAAGGGAGTTTGAAGGGCATCCAAGAGGTACAATAGTGGTATATATATTACACCTGAGCCTCTGCAGTGGAATGAACGGCAAAAGACTATAATAACCTAAAATATTATAGTGGAATATTTCAGAGGGTACTGAGACACAGGGTGCCACCAAGGTGCCTACTTACCATGTAGATTTAGATGGCCTGGATATCTTAAAGTCTTGTATCAAGACATATTTCACACAATCATCAACTGTAAATCTTGTACACTTTGTCTCTATCTTCGAGAAGTCAGCAATGTCTAACGTTTACAACCAACATGAAGAAAAAAGAAAAAAATAAGTCCACTTATCACCATTACCACAGCCTAACTTAAAATGAACAGTAAACATCACATCATTTTAAACAGAGTTTACATATTTTGAATTAAAATCCCAATAAATACAAAGAAAACATCATCTAAAACAAATTTTACTATCTAAAAGAGGCCACAAGAATTCTTAGGATGTTCTTCTACACAGAACTGAATCAAAGTGGTTTACTTGCAAGAACAAAATATCTTCTAAAGAGGGTTTTACAAAACTATAGAATTGACAGGAATGAACCATTCCTTAAATTACTCCTATTTCCAATATTTACCATATACTAAAAATACATCAATCACTATCCAATTCCCAGGTAGGCACATCATTTTGGCACAGAGGATTATTGGCTCACACCAGATGTGTCATAATACTCTAATATACCTTGCTTGAAGATAATCTGTCCATACTGGCTTAAAATTGTTTGAAGACCATTTGATCATACTTGAACTCAAAAACACTTATGCAAAAATCAAAACTGGAATACTTGTGAAAACAGATTCACTAAATATGACATATAGCAACTTTTTACTGCTGGAATAATTGTATTTTTAGATTCAAAGAAAATCTATAGAAACATGTTACTCTAATCCATATATGAGAGCATTTGAAGAACATATCTACTCCATTGTTTCATTTTACACTAATATCAGATTTGAAAGCATTTTATTGATTAATTCTTCTTTATGTGGTGTCAAGACATAACACTTTTATTTAATACCAAATAAAGATGTTGTGTCTTCGACGTATGGAATGTTCAACATGTGACAAAATAACATGAATATACATCACTTTATTCGGGAATGAAGATGATATAGTCATATCAAAAAATGTTAGCAGTTATTTAAGATTTGTTACATTACCACCACCAGTCAGTATTACGTTTGGGCAATTTACGAGCTAAGAAGACACAGGCTACACAGAACATTTTAAAAACTTGATTTTTAGTGAGATGCTAAAAACCTTCTAATACTTAAAACCAGCAATTTCCTCACCTTCCTGCAACTGAACCCCATGCTGCGCATTTCCTCTTTAAAACTACAACCATCCTTTATCATTCTGATATCATGATTGTTTTTTATAATAATATGACAATGTTACAACATTTGCAAAAAA
>NC_092866.1:22902549-22917679 GCF_032062135.1 Pyxicephalus adspersus
ATGCTTTAGATAGTTTGAGCACAATATGTTTTGTATGTTGCATTATGTCATCCACACTTATTCATTATACTATAAAGACATTTTGTAGTTTTTTATCTTTCTTGAAACAAAGCCTTTTACATTGGTACAACAGAGCTTTTAACCTTGACAATAAAAGCACAAATTGATAGGAAAAGGAAAAGAAAAAATCTTGCCTGCTATAATTTTTTTTTTTTACAAATTTTTTATTTGTTTATACTTTTATGTGCTGTTTTTATATATTTACTATTTATTATATCTCATTATTTTTGGATCACATTATTCATTATGTTTTAAAAGTATTAGGATAATAATTATGTATTTTTTTCACATTATGACAAAATAACCTGCCAAAAGAAACCTCTCCAAATCTGCAATGTTCACCCTCATAACTGTAGTTGGCACTTCCCTCTGTCTTCTGGGTTGATCTTCTGGGTTTGTGGACTTCAGCCATTATTAATGGCTAAGATGAAATGCAAAACTCTTGTGTATGTGCTTGGAAATTATGTCTTCCTGGCACAGAATTATATGTATACTTTTAAACAAAGGCCAGTAGAAACATATTTGACAAAAAAGACTTCAGCTAACCAAGAGCCAGACTACTAATGTTTTTTTTACTGATTATTTTTGAGCAATTTTCAAATAAAGCACAGGAAGATGAAAGTTTCACTCTACCTTTTGCCCGTTTACCTGCGGGACTCCCGCGTGGGCATCATTTGGCACCTCACACTATCCACAACCAGCACCACCCACCAATCACTCCTATATACGCTTGTAGGGCATAGAACCCGTGGGTTCTGCTACATCTACCAGCAGCTACACAGGGTGCACAGCTAGCTCCCCCAACTGACTTCTAAAACAGAGATATTCATACCCTGTAATTACATATTCATTTATATTCTGTGGCAGGTCCTGACTCCTATATAAATTATGTTGCTACTAAAATATAAAGAGTGTATAATATTAACTCTTAACAGAGTATACAGTGTTCCCATACTTTTTAAATACAGATTCTTTTTCAAATTGCAAAGATTAACTGCACTTTTCTTCTACTGGGATTGGAATACTTACCTTGAGGTCCTGCATTGTACACAGGGGTGTTTTAACAAAATCCAGGGCCTAAGGTGAAGTGGAAAAATGAGGTTTAAGTATGTATGTGGTTACCATAAAATATGTGTAGATTATACTGTGGGTGTGGTTAAACAGTAATATTAATATTGGCAGCTGCAGAAAAGTTACTTTTTTATGCTTATGTAAGTGGACCATAATCCCAGGTCCACATTCCAGCCATAAATTGCCCATGACATAATCCATAACCCCTAGCCCCAGGCCTGCATCCCATCCCCACCCCCTTAATTATTTATTCTATAATAAACCCAGTTCCACATTTCAACCATGAGACCCCCCCATGCCATAATCACAGAACCCACAGGTCCACAAAGCAGTTTCAACAAAGCCCCTTCCATACCATAATCCAACCATGATCCCAGATCCACATGAAAATTACTGGTATAGATGGAGAGAAAAAACGCTGGCGCCACCAATGTATCAACTTGCTCACAAGAAAAAGAAAAAAGCCACTTATTTTTTAAGTGGAGCCTGAGGGGTGTAATGTAAGGCCCACCAAAAGGGTCATGTATGTTAGTTTTAGAGCTCTGAATGGGTTGGCACCTTCTCTCTATTTTGGTAAGAGGTGGACATTGTGCCATTACGTCAGATGCTTTTCATATATGGAGCCCAAAAGACGGATTACATGATAGCACAGGGGGTTGGGACCGGAGCAAAGAAATTTGTACTGTGCACGGCAAGGGGCCATTAGCAATTACAGGGGGCCTAAAGCCTTAAGCAACGTACACATGTCCAATGGTTCTCGCTCGATAATCGGCTCAGGGCCGATATCGGGCAAGAATCTGGCGTGTGTACAGCACCAGTAGTCTATCGTCCGAACGACGGCCCTGGCGGATCCAAGGATGATGTATGAAGGACCAGAAGCCCCTGATTATACATGTGGATGTTGAGAGCCTTCCCACATTCCAGGAACAGTGGAGGAGATTGACAGCTAATGGGGTATTAGGGTACAAGATTGGAAATGTAACTTTTTTATTCTACCTTAGATAAAATGAGAAGTTAAGTATTGCAGTGCAGAAGGGCGCCTACTGCAAGGGTAATTTTAGCTTTAAACACTACATAACTGTATTTCAAATAAAGTGATCACTATACCATTATATTTTTACATAAATCCCTAAATCATCTCTGTCATAATATAACGCACGTAATATAAAATTCACATACCATGACCTTTTTTCCCCAAAAAAGCTGAAATTATTTTTTCCTGCAATAATAAAATAATACAGCTCACTTTTGAAGAAACTTTGCTCCAGGATTATTGACTTTGAATATGATTCTTTGAGGTTTCCATGCTTTCTCAATGGTCACTCTCTTTCAAGCAAGCCATGCTTTATGAAAAGACTGTTATCATGTGTAAAGTCTTGCCATAACTTGTGTTAATGTTGTGTCCTGTTGCTGAACTCTACCTGGTTCCAGAATAAATGTTTGTTTTTCTTAAGAGAGGCCTTACTAGGGAAAGACAAAACAGATCCTCCTATGACCTGGAAAGACTTTCACCTATAGGTCAAATCTAACTAAAGCCAGCTCAAGGCTATTCTGTTTAATACAGTCCTCTAAAGGTAATAAAAAGCCTATGCCACAAAACTTACCTTCAATCTGTAGCTGCCTCCTACAAAATCTTTTCTCTCTCTTATAGCCTGTGTCTTCCTGGAGGAACAACTACACAGTGTCACTCAACCTAATAGATTGATGACATACAGCAAGTTCAGTGCTTTACCACAAAGCCTTTTTTTATTATTATTATTACACAGTATTTATATAGCATCATCATATAAAGCCATAAAGTACAAAGTCCATAGTCATGTCACTAGCTGTCCCTCAAAGAGGATCACAATCTAATGTCCCTACCATAGTCATATGTCTTTATTACAGTCTAAGCTCATATTTGTCCCCAAAGCACCAGCTAGCTGATGCAGGGTAGAAAAATTGTACATATCCGGCCTTCTGTACAGTACATTGCATGAAACACTAATTTTATTTCTTTTATTTGATTTATAATGACTCTTGCATGCAACAGGCCTTTCATTTCTGCTATCGCCGGTTAAATGATTCAGTTCTGTTCTGCATGCCGTGTGTACTGAACTCATCATCACAACCGGCCTAAATTATTTGAATATATGTTCTGTATTAGAAACCTAACTCTATGCACACTACAAAAACTCAAACCTTAAAAATATTTTGCTATCCTGTAAAATAAAAAGGTTCAATATCAACCTATTTTGTAGATCACTGCAGAACATTATAGTGACCCAATGACCATTTCTCCTGATTTGGCCATAAATCAATTATTTCAATGAATCCACTTTTACCTTTAAATGTCCGTTCAAAAAAAAGTGTAAAGTTCTACTCTTTGGCCTCAACCTAAATAACACTCCAGAGGTTCTGGTACGTTGACGCTGTCCAGAGGTATACCTGCATTGTCTAGTTCTCATAGAATATAGTTAGATGGTCATATCATCCCAAATGTCAACCTCTAGGAGTAACTAATTAACTTATCGGAATCTACCAGGCATTGCTTATTTCTACTACACACAATCAATTCTCTGATTTTCTAACTGTTTTTAACAGTTGACTGTGAGAACACACTGCACTACTAACATACTCTGCTTCATTTTTATTTTTTCCTAAAATGGTTTCTATAATACTAAGTTTAAGTCAACAGATCATACAGATCACAATGTCCCACCACTGGTGCTATAGTACAGGTGCAAGTATTGAATGGGCAAATTGCCAGTGATGGACATATAGGTTTTGCAACTGTTACTACTACCCAGGGACCATAGGGCACAGGAATGCTCATCAGACCACTGCAAGGTGGCCCAACTGCTTCCCAAAAACAGAGCTGTGGAATATAAAGTGGCTGTGTAAATGGATTAGTATGAGAAAGATGTACAGAGTTTGCATATGCTTTATGCATAGCCAATATAAACCATATTTTTGGGTAGCTGAGCTGCCAGGCACTGCTCACAACCACCCATACCTATGCTGCTGACTGTCAATGAGACATTCCTATATATATAATAGGATGTTTAAATGGCAAATTAGTGCTATTTAAATGTCCCTGCCCATGCACTTTGGACCTTATTTTGCACTTTCCAACAAAATAGGGTGACAGTTTGCTCTGCTTCTGAAGGCACCAATTGTAAGTGTTTGTTGTGCCAGTCTTGGTACATTTGTGATACTAAAGCTGCATACACACATGCAATTCTTGTTGTTGGAAAGGATCATTTATGATAAGAACCGCATGATGCATAAACGAGTGCTGTACACACAGCACCGTTCTGTTCTATGGAGAGGGGAGGGAGAGAGCGACGGAGCGGCACCCTGCTGTACGGTCTCCCCCTTCCCTTGCATTAGGATCGCTCATCGCTCATCGTTCATCGTCCGTGGATCCACCAGGACAGTCGTTCGGACGATGGATGATGGGTGCTGTACACACGCCAGATTCTCGCCCAATATCTGCCCTGAGCCAATTATCGGGCGGGAAAAATTTGACGTATGTATGTAACTTTACTCTAGCATAAGTCTGCAGATACTTGTGATACCAAGCAAACTGATTAGGTTATTAAGGCAAATAAAACAAAGTTGTCCCAGAACATTAGTCTGCATTGGAGGGTTTTCCCTCATCTTCTTTTCTAATCACAGCTTTGCCACCAATGTCCGTCCTATTTTGATCATAAAGAGAAAATGAGAGGGAGAATCACCCCAGAAAGGACACAGACAGTGGATCTAGAGGGCAGACATATACTAACCCGGTAATATTAAGCTCTAGTGGAGATGGATCTGAACCAGATGGTACCATGGGAAAAATGCATTACATGATGGACACTAAAGATAAATCATCTTATTCCACATACTTTGTAGTCTAGATCAACATAATGACCACAGTCAAGCTCTGCAAGGCTAGAGAGGATACACTTTCATTAGTGAAGCTGTGTAATCCAGCAAACCTGGAATGGATTTCTTAAAAGTTATTTACTATTTGTTAGCAAATGTGTTTATTCATGGACCAGATCCATTTCAGGTTTGCCAGATTACCCCGCTTCACTGATAAAAGTGTATCCTCTCCAGCCTTGAAGAACTTTAATAAATTAGGCCCCCTATCTCAATATTTTACCTGCCATATACAAGGCCATGAATATGTGGTAGGTAATCAGCTTGCTATGGCAAAGGTTCATCTTCAGTTCATAAGAAAGGAGCCATGTGGTGATTTCATTAAAGTGTAACTTAAGTTCCATTTTTAAACATTTTGGACAAGCCAGGCCAATATTGCAAAAAGGGACAGGCAATGTCCTTTCTGCCATAATCATTCTTAGCTGCCTGATTGCTGCATGGAACTGTCAATGTGCTGAGCTGCACATGCAGTAATCCCAGCTTCCCCTGCACTTGCCAGGACTGAATGAACATCCACACGCCTCTGTTGGAAATATGTCATCCCAGCCTGGCCAGGCCGAAGATCATACAGAGAAAGGGAAGAAAGAAGAACATGGCAGCGCCCTGCAAAAGGATGGGAATGGGTGAGTATGGCGGAAATTTATTCTGCTTTAATTGTGCCCAAGGTTTGCCCCCTGATTTCTCTGGATTTCCTATCAAACCTAAAGCTCTAGGGTAGAGGTAGGCCAGAAAACGGCCTAGCCAGTATTCCAGTCCAGCCTAACGCAACCCTAGATATTTATTGTTGGATCACGTCTAATTGAATTGTCGCGCTATCGCGGGTTCCCTCGATATTATCGATACCATCGAGTTCCCGCTCAGTAACCCCAATTACTATGTCTAAAGAACAGAAGAAATGCGCAGCTACCAGTCTCCGGAAGGTTGACCTTGAACGTCGTGTCTTCAACCCGAATGGACTGACGAATTATTCTTCGGCCAACGCGGCAACAAAGCCCTGTGTTTAGTGTGCACCGACACCAACAGCACTTTCAAGTGTTTGAATCTCGAGGCATTTCGATACCAAGCACACACACACGTACAGAGACTACACCGTGGATGAGCGGAAGACAGAGGCTGCTCGCTTGCAGTCACGGTTGGAAAAAAACCTTTCCTTAGACACCTTGTTTCTCTGGCCTAGTGTGCCTTTCTTGACCTCCTGAAATGGCCTAGTAGTCCAAAAAGTTTGCCGACCCCTGCTCTAGGGTCTATTTACAAATTGGTGAATCTGACATTCAGCAACATTCTCTGTTGGAGGATTGATAATTGTCTTTTTAAAATACATGGACCTGGAAGCAATGCTCACCTGCGAATCTTGTTAAATGCTTTTTAAATAGACGCAACAAAAACATTTTGTGTTATTTGTAAATAGTACTACTAGCAGTAAATCATCATACTAATACAAATATTGTCTTTATTTTTACAATTATATTTTTTCTACAAAATATATTTCTGTTGTGTGTGTAGTTTTTTTTTCTTATATTATGCAGCATTGGGCAATTACAAAACTTTTTAAAAATATATTGATCTATAGCCAAAATAGGACAGTGTTTTTCTACAATATGACATGCATTATTTGCACATGATATAAATGTTTTAAATAGTTTAGATGTATCAATCCCAAATAATAAGGGTTAGCAGGACACAATAATTCTGTTGGTTTTATGGGTTACCTGACCATATTTCCAGGCTTTTTCAATCTGAAAACTTTCAACAGTCATAGCAACTTTCCTTTATTCATTCATGTATTTGATTGATATAAGCACACCTTTTCATACAATAATATTAGCTTATTCTGAACTGAAATTCACACCACTTTCCATAGCAGACTCACCCCCACCTTAGTTTTACCTCCCCACCAACTCAAACACTTAACTATGACTTCTCAATGAAACAATTTGTCCCATGCTGACACACAGTGGCTAACAGGGGATACTGCACCTTTTTCTGCTTGAATGATACAATTATGAGAGTGTTCTCTTTTATTTCCCCAATAATTAACAGAGCATTTATACCCGTGGCAAATCAACGTTAATGTTTATTGTTTGAGCAAGTATGATGAATGTTTTGTGGCTGCAAATTCAGATTAACATGCAACCATTATCAAGGGATACAGGAGTTAGTTCAATTACAGAGCAATCTCATTAATACCAAGCTTGTTACAATAACAGGCAAAGACAAGCCTACAGGCTCAGATTATTAGATATGTATACATATGCTTGGAAAATAATTAGCAGGCAAATAGCTCCTGGAGCTGCAGTACAATGCTTGATTTAATAACTATATTTCCAGCCATTAATAATCCACACTTAGCTTTTGTACACATGCTTTTCAGAAATCCAGTTCATTTTACAATTCATAATTTGATGTTTATTTAATTGCCTTTTAATCATCAGAAAATGCAATGCAAAGTTGTACATAAATAAAAGTGGTTGTCTTTTTATGCTCAATAAAATGAAGAGTGTTTTTATAACAATTTCCTTTTTTACATACTCAATATGATAGTCATATGTATATAAATCAGCCAAAATTCCATTCACCAATAAACCAATTTAATATTGCAGGGATGATGTCAAAAGTGGATTTTGTGTCTTTTGCGGGCCCTATATTTAAACTTTACTTTTTCTGAAAATTATGCTGATGTTCGATGGATCCAAAATGTTTCATTAAAGCCTACAGGAACTTATCTAACAGACAAATACTTGGCTTTTTTTGAAACTAATAGGCACTGGTGAAAAAGAAATGGAAAGATGGGCACTGCCATGGGGGAAATGTACCACTGCAAAATATTTCCAAAATATAGAGCATCAGGGAGATCTTTTTATGCAACATAAAAGGTAGTATTTCAAAATCACCAAAACTTAAAATATGCTTGGGGAAGTAAACCCAAAACAAAAAAATCACACCTTCAATCCAGCAGATCAATCGGGTCCTTCGCCATCCCGGTATCTGTCTTCAGCCCCGCGCACAGGGAACACCAGGCGTCGACATCTTCTCCTCTCTTCTTCCGCATTCCTCTTCCTAATCTTGCACTACACATGTGGGAGATCGGGTAACGTAGATTGGGGAAATTTTTTTTTTCCTTATTACATAGTAGGTTAGGTTGAAAAAAGACATAAGTCCATCAAGTTCAACCACTAGGGAAATAAACATATCCCAGATATAAAACCCAATAAAACATAGTTGGTCCAGGTTTATTGATGAAAGGGCTCCTTCTGAACATGCCCAAGATGCTTGTGCATGCGCAGAAAGAGTAGCCAAGAGCCTCCCGTGATGCGTGATCCCAGGAGGTTCTGCGCTCCCATTTAGGAGGGTGGTGCTGCACCTTTTCTTTTAAAAAAAACACTAACAAACAAAATTTTTACTTTAAATAAAAGGGTTATCTATGCTTTTATGTAAAGTTAAAATTCTGAGTTTACGTACGCTTTAAATCAGACTGCTGCCTACCCCAGGTATGTTTTCTGTGAGCAATTGAAGCCTCTTTGTAAAGAGCTTTTGTTACCCCCACCCCTCCTGATTTCTTACATGCACACTCTGCTATGCCCCAATTATAGATGGCTCCCAAACCCTCAGGAATACTAAAGCTGCGTACACACTTCCAATAATTATCGTTGGAAACGAACGAGGAACAACCAATCGGCCGAAAATCGTTCACAAAGAAGGTGACCAATGACTCCAACGAATGAGGATTGTCGTTGGAAATGAATGACCGTCACGGTGGATCTGATTTGGCGATGATCATTCGCTATCTATCATGTGTACGGTCGTTCAGTGATCTTGCATGTTTCTGCAATAAACTTTCCCCTTTACACGTCACTCCCTGCATCGTTAAAACAATCGTATCTAGCGTGTATACACTATTGATGGATTATATTTGAACGAACGATTACGGCCGATCAACGATTATGCACGATTATATTTGCACGATTGTTTTGTGCACAATTTTGTACATGCTGTAATGATACGATCGTTCAAATATAATCGCGCATAATCGTTGACCGGCCGTAATCATTCTTTGTGTGTGTACCTAGCTTTAGTCTATGTCAGCAGTTTACTGAGAGGTAATGACATCCTGGCACCAGAATATCTACTTCCATACCATGCTAGAGAAGAAAAGGTAGATAAGGAGAAAACACATTTGGGACTATATTTTCCATGCAAAGATAACATTGTATGTTTAAGGTTCCCATAATTTCAACCAGACTCTTATCCAAGAATGCAGCCTGGGTGGCTTAAAAAAAAAGAATGGCAAGAGAATGTGCAGCCCCTCTTTCTGTACCATACCAAGCCCCATGCTTTCCATCAACATTGGGAAAATGATTAAATCAATACATTTATTTTACAAAAAATGCATGTTATTGGAAATTGTGCACATTTTGGCAGAATCGTGATTAATGAGAAAGTGAGGACATTTTTACTGTGTTTGAGGGTCGTGTTATGACCGTTAGAAAGCACCTTTCTGAAAATCACCTCTAATCTCCAAGGAAGCTTCTAGAAATCCCCTCCTGGTAATAGTGCCTGAAATGCATCAGTCATTATTGACATGTATGACCAGTATGTGTATGTTTTTTTATTTCAATAACTACTTTTTCACAATGTGTTTATTTACTAAAACTCTTTCTGGAAATTTGTAAACACACAAAAATACTCCCAGCTGCTATTTTTATGACGGCATTGTAACCCCCCGCCCCCCCCCCTTACTCCTGACAAGGTTGGCACATAACAAAATATGCATATTTGGCCATTGTAGTGCAGCTGACCACAGTTGACAGCCCGACAATGCATTATAGTCCTTTCAAATTCACTGAATTTCCATATAAATGTATCTGACCTTCAAACTTCACCTCTACCCTTACATCCAGATTTAACTCAAATCCACTTACATGCTGATAACGCCATGATTTTGTTACCACTCCATGCTTCATTGCTGCCATCTTCCTCACCTCTTTCTTTGGGGGGAGGCTGGCATTCACTTTGGCCATTGAGAGCTCTCTAATATTTTACGGATCTAGCACCACAGGCTGTGGCGTAGTCAGAAAATTGGGAAACATGTAAGTGTGTGTCCATAGCTTAAAAAGGTCTTTTGATTTTCATTAAGAGTCTACTAGTATTTTTTCTTAATTATTATTTTAAAATATATTACTGGAGCAGCTTGAGTTCAAAATAAGATGATATCTACCAGCAAACCAATTACCCTGTGATCTCTACAGTGGTGCATTTGAGTTGGGAGTTAAGTATTAAACTGTACTTAACTCAGTATTTTTACTTTACATAAAAGGATAGACAACCCTTATTTAAAGTAAAAATGTGGTTTATTTGTCGTTTTTTTTTAAGTGAAACACCCCTTTATTTCAAAAAAGGGTGCAGCACCGCTGTCCTAATTCTCGATCGCCTAGGTGATCAAGAAGGAACGCAAAGCCTCCGTGATACTTACGTCATGCATCCTGGGAGACTCTTGGCTGCATCTCAGCCATACGCAGAAGGAGCCCATTCATCAATAGGGAAAAAATTGCCGATCTCACACATGCGCAGTCAAATCAGTTTTTCCCAATCTACGTCCCCGCACTGCAAGATCGGGTGAGATTGGGTGACTTAGGAAGAAGAACCAGGAAGAAGAGAGGAGAAGATGTTGGTGCCTTCCACTCCCTCTGCACTGAGCCAGACGTGGGACCCGAAGGAAGAAACCTCCCAACAGATAGACTGATCTGCGGGATTTCAGGCAAGTGTGATTTTTTTGGTTTTGGGTTTACTTCCACTTTAAACTTCACCAATATATTTAGCAGCACTTCACACAGTTCAATTTTTGCTAAACTGTGAACCTTTTCTTTGAGATTTTAAATGCTAACTTTAAAGGTAGAACTTGACTATCATCAATTTCACCACTCTCATCAGTGTGATCCACAACGGTATAGTAAAGGAATACATGTCAGACTTGGAACTACCAAACGGAATGTTACTGACAGCAGTTTTTTTTTTTTTTTATTTCACACAAAATGAGACTCATGTCTGCAACTGTTTAAGACTATGACCCTGATTTACTAAAGTTCTCCAAGGCTGGAGAGAATACACTTTCATCAGTGAAGCTGGGTAATCCAGCAAACCTGCAATGGATTGCCTAAAAGTCATTAGATATTTGTTAGCAAATGTTTCAATCCTGGACCAGATCCATTCCGGGTTTGCTGGATCACCCAGCTTCACTGATGGAAGTGTATTCTCTCCAGCCTTGGAGAACTTTGATAAATCAGGGCCTATATGTAGTATTGATCTATTTAGTCAAAGTAATATTTAACTATTCATTATAATTATTAGTGCTGTAATGTCATTTTCTTTTGTTATGCATTACGTTTCTAAGATTTCTGCATGCTTTTCTGAACATTATATGTCTTTTAATATGTCAACTTATTAAGGGCTTTGCAGAAGTGTGAGATAAGAATTGTTGCTTCATAAAAACCTTACAGCTAATGTATAATGGTTTGGGTTCAGTTTAGTAATTTTTTTTTACTTTAATTTCTTTTAAAATTGTTGTTGTATGGCTTATTTCCTATATTTTTACAAATATCTGTTTTATAAATAATCATTATCATTACCATTAAGTTCACATCTGAATTATCTTCTGATTAAAAAAAAAAAGTTTTTTTCAGCAAAGCAGGTAATTACAACCCCACAAAAATGTAAAAAAAAGCTTAAAACACCATCTTCTGGCTGAAAACTTAATTATGAAATGTTTTCAATGAAAATTGCATTTTTTTAGAGGAAAATATTTACCTAATATTGAAAATATTATTTTTTTCAGAAGATCAATATATTAGACACAGTGCACTCCATGAGCGTAAAGTAATTTTTAATGCTGACTGGTCTATCAGAATCATCTTGGATATGGAGTTGGTGAAGAGGTGTTGCTTCCATAAATCCACTGAGAACAAAGACTGTCTCAGCATCAATATCACCCAACATTGATTGTAAGCTCTTCTGTTCTGTGTGGATAGATAAATAAATCTACCTATCTAAAAGGAAAATAAGTATTTTGGTAAATGTAGTATGATTTATGTTATTCTGCTTTGGACAAAGTAGCAATATATAAAAATTTTGCCTTTGCTATCTCTGTTTGGGAGATGGACAAACAGTCATGGGAGAAGAACAACATGGTTTTAGTATCATGGGGAAAGGACTACAAGAGTTGTGAAAAAATTTGGAACACTATTGTGAAAATGTTTAAACCGTATTGAAAACCCTATGGTAGTTTTTTTAAGTGTATGGTTAAAAAAAAAAGACTTATCACTTATGTGTATGCACCTATGTTATATTCCAATTTGAAAGCCAGTATTTTTTTTATTATAAAAATGTAAATCTTTGTGCTGTACAATGTCCATAGTTTTCTAAAAATGTACAAACCTACCAAATGGCTTATACTGAAAACTCCGTACTGATGTTGTGATGTAAAATCCATATATCTTTCAGCTCTGGGAGACTAACTTCAATGTCGGCATCACCTAATAAATACAATTCTTGTTGAATGATTCTGACTTGTGAACCTACAGCAGACAATGTCTCCCACTGCCAATGAGTGCAGTACAGACTTGTATTGGCTCTTGGTTGTCTCAAGGCTGGTGTTGACATTGGCTATAATCCTGTTGACCTCACAACATGACCCCAATCAGCTTTTCTACAACTGTCATGTTCCCTACAGGGCCTCCAGCTGGAGAGAAGAAAACAGTGTCAGCAAAATTTGCATGTTCAGAGACTAAGTTGGCAATAATATAGGCGGCACTGCATGTCAGGTCACTTTGTATTAATGTCATGTGTAATGATGCACCATTCTTTTTAGCAACCCTAGGTTGGTAATTGTTGATCCCCAATGATAAAACATACTATACAGGGACACATGGAACTGGAATAAAAAAATTAAAGAGTTATAGTATCTTTATAGTATCAATAAATTATGGTTTTACAACAAATATACTTAAACATTAAACAATAAATACAGCTGTATTTTCTGAATGTGTCCAACAAAAAGTCTACTGTGTCCAAATGAAAATAGCATTAGGAGATTTGCAAGTAAATTTAAAAACTTATAATAAGATATATTTTGAGGCCATAAATATTTTAAAGATAATAATTTACTTGCAGTGATATTCCAAAACCTCATCTGCAGCCAACTGTCATGCTTAGAGAGACAGGGCCACTAGGGGCGCTATTGCTTGTACAGAAATGGTGTGCTGGGATGGGCCAAGGCGCAGAGTCTAAGCAATACCCAGGTCTTCTCCAGAGCCTCTAGTGGTAAGAATGTTGTGCTGTTGGTTACTGCCAGGTTGCAGTCCTTGGGCACACCAGGGTGGGCAGGAAGATACACAGTACCAAATTACAAAGCCGAACAATGATCAAGGAAGGCCAGGGTCAAAGCAGGCAGCAAGCAGGAAAGGTCAGGTCACAAGCTGGGGGTAAAATACCAGTGATCCAGGAAATGGACACTGGAAGCAACGGGTGGAACAAGTTACACAGGAATAACCAGAGACGGATAGGAACACTGGAACAGCACAAAGAAATAGGCTGGGAAACAACAGACTGGGCAACAAGAAGTTAGCACAGAAGCTGGACAGGGGAAACACTGAATTAAGCAACAAGTGTACAGGAACTGCTCAGCAGAGCTAGGGGCTCAGCACTAGTGGAGACACATTGCACGAATGCTGAGTGCTGTGTCTGAGCTAGCTAAATAGCCAGGGATGAAAAAGGGGCTATTTCCTGATTGGTAGGTGGGTTGGACGAAACTGATAGAGCTTGGTAGTGTAGGCACGCCAGACTCAGAACTACGTTCATGTGAAGGAGTTAGGCGCCTGCGCTTTAGTGAGGAAGAGGTAAGTGTAACACCAGGCTTGTGTTGAGGTTTCTTTTGATAAAAGATCTTCAAAACATCTTTATGGTATCATATGTGAGTTTTTTTTAATCCTTAACCCTGTCCCAATGTCACTGGCAGTATTGCACATTCTCAATTATTCTAAAAATAACAGCTTACAATATTATGCATATTATGCAAGTCTGCATCATTTTCATCTATTTCCACCTGGCTTTGGTATGAATCTTATGCAACATTTCTTACCCTATACCTGATGGGGAGCTAAAAATTCTCAATCTGTCAGGACAGAACAGGTGAAAAAAATGTAACTTCTTGCATGTTTGTTATGTGAAAGGAGATAAACATGATCTTCTGCTGGGCTTAGCATCTTGCACTACAAGATCCAAGATTAAAAAATGCTGAGTATGTACTACATGTTCACAAAGCCAATTGCTCATACTAAGTGTAACTCGTTTATTGTATTGCAGTGTATTGGATGCAATGGAAGTCAATGAAAATCAATCAGTGTTTACAAATTTGGTCAACAGAACAATTTATTGTCTTTTTCATGATGTCTTGCCCAGTTCTTGGATCCTTAGTCCCCCCTGAATAGCAGTTGAAGCTTATATGATGCTTGCTACCTAAAACAGTAATATTGTATAGAATAATATAAGATATACTTTGTAGAAAAGGAGTAGCTATTGTAAGCTCGATTGACAAGGGTTCTTCTCCTATGTCCTAGTTTGTACTTGTCTATTATGCAAGTTTGACTTCTGCAACTCCTATTTATAGTACAGAACTAAATCATATGTTAGAGCTTTATACATTAATTATTATTATTAGTATTTATAAGTACCAACTTAAAATTAAGATAAAAATTATGAAATGAAAATGAATTGTGCTGTGTGAATACTACTGAGTGCTCATCCAGGCAGTCTGGATGATTTCTTATGTCATATTCACTTGTCTGGGACATAGGTATTAGCAGTGAATCAGTCCTTATTTCCTAGCCTGCTAACATTCTTCTTTTAGCTTCATGATACTCCAGCATGTCAAATCTTTCTTCACACACCTTGTAGCTCCAGAAATGCTGTCTGTGCAGAGCCATGGTCCAGCATACCTGAACAACAGGTGTTAGTGTGTGTACTAGTTAGTCAGTTCCCCTATTAAAAAAAGGAATGATACAATGCCCCTGATTCATCAAGCAGAATCGGATTATCGGTC
>NC_092866.1:22921504-22932140 GCF_032062135.1 Pyxicephalus adspersus
AAAACCCTAAAGTTTGCAATGAACTCAAACCTTATCCCTATTCACTAACAGGTCACGTTTTAGCATAATTAAATTGTAATAAAGGACAGAAGAACAGATTTAAACTTCTTGTATAGAAATAAAATAAAAATGAGTAAAGAGTTGTAAGTAAAACCTTGGAGACACATTCCAATAACTAAGTAGGAAACTGATTTACAGGTTCCCTTCTCTTTTTACATATTTAGAACAAGTATATTACAGTCAGTGCATTGAGACATAACACAGGTGTCATTTACCCGACATCACAGAAATTCTGTTGCAGACTCTATCAGTGGAGACTCTGTATTGATCTGACTGAATTAGGAGCTGCTAGCATTAGCGCAATAGCATTAGAGAAGGATTTGTATTGATCGACAGTGGATTTTCTTGTCATATTTGTAACAAAAATAATACATTTTTAACTCAGCAAGTTCCCAGTGGAAAATGTCAGAGCTGTTTAGTAGACTTTCTAATGGGAGCTGATAAAAACATTCTGGCCTACCTTGTAAGTTCAAGAATATGAAAAAATCTATTAACTTTGATGTTTAGAAGCTCTATATTTTTAATGTTTTTTTTCACAAATTGTTTGTTCCGGGGCCAGAATAGAAAAAGAAGAAATGTAAATTCTCTAAAGCTTTGATTTATTTATATGTTGTATTTTTTTTTTAAATAAAACTCATTTATAAAACCTATAAAATAGTCAAGCTGCATATCAGAGACCAACTAACTAATTATTATATATAGATTATATTCTAATACCCACATATTTATATATATATTTATATATGTTTATCATTGGAACAGACAAGGATCTGTTCTAGAAAAAAAGCTTTATAAACCTATATACTAATCTTGCCCTTTCTTGACTGCTAATTCTACATAGGGCACGGAAAACTTTGATGTGCAATGGACAAGTCATTACTGTGTCAAAGGCATGGGTGTCCTTTTTTTCTACACCAGTGGACTTCTTGTGGACCAGTGCCTTCTTGTGGACTGAACAGAGTAATGGAAAGAAGAGGTTCTAGGGCCCTGGTGTGTAAATATAAATAGTGCAACTTTGGTGACCTTAAAACAGCTGAAGGGGAGTGTATGCAGTTCTGTATCTGCAGTAACAGTGAATTCAAATCTAACCCAAAAATAAAAGCAAAATCCACAATTTGGGGGCTTCCATATGGAAATAAAAATTGGGAAATGTATGGCATGCATCATAGAGAAGAAAAAGAAAAGAGTTTGGGGAGCAGTGTTTATTTTTTGTTCATAGAAAGTAGATAAGCAGTGTTAAGTTTTCTGTACAACAGCAGGGGTTTTTGATTGGCAATGTATATTAGTAAAAAAAGTGATACAAAGTCGAACAATGATAGATTTTTTCACATAGTAAGCAAATTTACAATAGGTGTTCATAACCCACTATTCTTTGTGGGATTACTGGACAGTTGGTTAGATTAAGGTATTCCTATCAGTAGGTAGGGATAAGCGAGAATGCCTCTGACATTCTCACGAAAATTTCCTCGAACTTCCGATGGGTCCACAAAATTTCGGCGAACTGATTCCGCAGACCCATCGGAAGATCGAGGAAATCAATACAGGAGGAGTACTCAATTCATGATGAGCACAGCCGTGGGACTCCTGTGTTCTTGGATAGAGAATCTCTATCCAAGAACACATACTACTGATTGCTCTTGCAGGTCCCCAAAAATTTGTTCTCGATGGCTAAATTTACACAGGCCGTTCTCGCTTATGTTCGGAAAGCAAGAACGGCCCGATTCTCCCTCATCCCTATGAGTAGGTTCCCACTGTTTTGTGGGATTCCAGGGCAGATTCCTAAACGAAGGTATTTTTATCGGTATGTTCAGAGGAATTGGACCCATGTAGGATCCAAGTTTACTTTGTGAAGAGAGGTTCCTTGTCTCAAAAAACCCGATGCGTTTTGCCTTATTGGCTTCCTCAGGGGAGAGTGAGACACCTAGAATGTTGCTGTTCAGTTGTAATATTGAATCCCTTATAAGGAAAAATGTAGTAAATAAGGGGATCTTTTGGAAATGTTTTATTCCAGGAGTAGAGGAAATATGTCTAGGATTACGCAGACACTGTCGTCCAAGGGTGTGTCGTTCATGGCAATCCGGAGTAAGAATGGATTGAGAGTGAGCTGGCTGCTGCACGGGGAATGCCATTTTCTCTGAAGTTTAGGTCTGGAGGATTGGACAGAAGAGTTTTCCACCAACTCTTTCTACAATATACTGTCCCTGTTTATCATTGGAACAGACAAGGATCTGTTCTAGAAAAAAAGCTTTATAAACCTATATACTAATCTTGCCCTTTCTTGACTGCTAATTCTACATAGGGCACAGAAAACTTTGATGTGCAATGGACAAGTCATTACTGTATCAAAGGCATGGGTGTCCTTTTTTTCTACACCAGTGGACTTCTTGTGGACCAGTGCCTTCTTGTGGACTGAACAGAGTAATGGAAAGAAGAGGTTCTAGGGCCCTGGTGTGTAAATATAAATAGTGCAACTTTGGTGACCTTAAAACAGCTGAAGGGGAGTGTATGCAGTTCTGTATCTGCAGTAACAGTGAATTCAAATCTAACCCAAAAATAAAAGCAAAATCCACAATTTGGGGGCTTCCATATGGAAATAAAAATTGGGAAATGTATGGCATGCATCATAGAGAAGAAAAAGAAAAGAGTTTGGGGAGCAGTGTTTATTTTTTGTTCATAGAAAGTAGATAAGCAGTGTTAAGTTTTCTGTACAACAGCAGGGGTTTTTGATTGGCAATGTATATTAGTAAAAAAAGTGATACAAAGTCGAACAATGATAGATTTTTTCACATAGTAAGCAAATTTACAATAGGTGTTCATAACCCACTATTCTTTGTGGGATTACTGGACAGTTGGTTAGATTAAGGTATTCCTATCAGTAGGTAGGGATAAGCGAGAATGCCTCTGACATTCTCACGAAAATTTCCTCGAACTTCCGATGGGTCCACAAAATTTCGGCGAACTGATTCCGCAGACCCATCGGAAGATCGAGGAAATCAATACAGGAGGAGTACTCAATTCATGATGAGCACAGCCGTGGGACTCCTGTGTTCTTGGATAGAGAATCTCTATCCAAGAACACATACTACTGATTGCTCTTGCAGGTCCCCAAAAATTTGTTCTCGATGGCTAAATTTACACAGGCCGTTCTCGCTTATGTTCGGAAAGCAAGAACGGCCTGATTCTCCCTCATCCCTATGAGTAGGTTCCCACTGTTTTGTGGGATTCCAGGGCAGATTCCTAAACGAAGGTATTTTTATCGGTATGTTCAGAGGAATTGGACCCATGTAGGATCCAAGTTTACTTTGTGAAGAGAGGTTCCTTGTCTCAAAAAACCCGATGCGTTTTGCCTTATTGGCTTCCTCAGGGGAGAGTGAGACACCTAGAATGTTGCTGTTCAGTTGTAATATTGAATCCCTTATAAGGAAAAATGTAGTAAATAAGGGGATCTTTTGTAAATGTTTTATTCCAGGAGTAGAGGAAATATGTCTAGGATTACGCAGACACTGTCGTCCAAAGGTGTGTCGTTCATGGCAATCCGGAGTAAGAATGGATTGAGAGTGAGCTGGCTGCTGCACGGGGAATGCCATTTTCTCTGAAGTTTAGGTCTGGAGGATTGGACAGAAGAGTTTTCCACCAACTCTTTCTACAATATACTGTCCCGTCCCTGAACCGTTATTTTGAGAACTGGCAAGTAGAATTTAAAAGAAGTTGCAGGAGGTGTCATGTAAGGCTCACTTGGAAAAAGTTGGTTCTATTGACAATAGTAAGTACAAGAAAATATGCAGCTCCTACACCTCTTGAAAAAGCAGCGCAATGTCCCTGAGAAACGCATCAAGTTTTGTAAGCTTCTGGGAGATAATAAAGAATATATATCATTGTGATTAGAAGAGATTATATTGATATATTGCAAAAGCAATGGAAGCTCCGGAATAAAAATCATATTCAGATTGTTGCTGATTTTAATTTAATCAGACTGTGCTGCACAACTGTTTTTGTAATTGTTTTTATTGATGTAAATAAGATACATTTACATGAAGTATGTAAATATTTTTTTATTATTGGAGTGATCTGAAGTCCTGGATTTTCTAAACAATCCCTATGGTTATAGAGGGATAATATAAATAAAAAGTATTCCAATAAAATGGACTTTAATGGTTATTATGATATATATGATATATATTTTTATTGGTTCTAAATATATGAAATATAGGCTCTGCAAAAGAATAACAAAAATCAAAATTTAGTTTACTACTTCCCTTTAAATACAAGATTGCAACATACTTGAAATCTCGTAAACAATTCTGTCTGGTTTTTGGGCCTTGGACTTAGAAAAGTTTGTGGAAAATATACAGTAAAACAGTTTTTTATTTCCATGGAAAGCACTGAATGTTTTAAATTACAGAAATGAAATAGAAAAGGTTATAACAATTGCGGCCCTATGTTTCTCCCTGACCTTGTTCTTCATCTTGTACAATTGTCATTATGACCTTGAGTTAGAAATTGGATGTGACATCTTATTACAGATCAGTCTATATCCTGGGACTCGCTAATGCGGTGGACATCTCCTGCTGGTCCCTAAGGTGAGGCCTCTGGTCAGTTCTAGTCAAGTTGCTTCAGAGAATAGATTGGCTAAAATAATGAAAAATAAGACCAAGAATTAAAAAAAAAAACATGTGTCCAGTCAGTTATTAAAGAAAGATGTGGTTTATATATTGTCCGACAATAAACATGTTTACTACAGAAATTGTATTTCAATAGCTTGGTTTATCTCATAAGCTTGGTAATTTTTTTTCAGTAATTGCCATTGCTGTAAAAACCTGCCAAAAGTGTATCAAACAGTACCAAAAAGAGATATGTTATTAGGCATTGGCTTTTACTTCCCCGTTTTATTTTACTATTTGCCATAACATTCTGGTTATTGCTAGAGAGTGGTCAACAGCCACCTTAGTGGTATTTTGCTACTTCTGCTAGAAGCTTTTTTTTGCAGTATTGTATTCTTCACAAAATTGGCAGGCAAGTTAGCAGGTATTAGTGCTGCCAAACCTGCCACCCTGCATCCCTTGGGCAGTTTTTGCCAAATATATTCAGTCCTCATGTCCACCTGGGATTGACATTTTGTTGACAGCCTATGACCTATGGGCCCAAATGCATGTTTTAAACCTACACAGCTACAGATCCATGGGCCCCAGTGATAACTTTGGGCATGGTCCTTACCATTTAGGACGAGCTCTGGAGCTTTACACTAGGTATACTACTTAAGAGTTCTTCCCTTAATATTAGAATCCCCTCCTACAAATCACACCATTTCCAGACCCCCTACACTTTCACATTAGACCTTTCACTTTACAATAGAGCTTTTCCTTTTTTATCGGAATCACCACACCAGTGTCCGCCAACTTTACATCAGCCTCCCTCTACATCAGGGACAAACCTCTTCTCTTTAACAGATTTAAACCTTTTACATCAAAATCTTACCTTCAAGTTAGGAGTCCCCCCCCCCCCTTTTACATTAGAATACTAAATTTATCATAGATGCCCCCTGGCATCTGCAAACATAGCTATAAGTATAACTTACCTAGCTGTTCACTGTTGTAAACAGAGCCAGCAGAGGAAATCTTCTCCTACTGTCTTCCTTCAGCATAATCTAATGCAAACCTAAGAAGAGAAAGCCAATGAAAGAAGGTCTCCTCTTCCAGCTCTATGTAAGACAGTGAGTGGCCAGACAGTAGTAATAAGGAGACATTAAATTTCCTCTAGAGCAAGAGGGCCAAGTCTTCAGTGAGATCTCTGCAACCCTTGCTCCTAGCCAATGGCAACAGGTGTTGTTGCTTTGCATATTGCTGGGAAAACACAGGTTGGTTTTAAAAAACAACTCCAGGTACTGTTTTTACGGTATTTTACTTCATCAGGAACGTCATTGGAGTGGTATAAGAGTGCATCATTAGAGATGGGTGACACGCTTTCCAGTGTTCGCGCTCTATACGGAGTTGCTAACCAATGCTCTTTCTCTGCTAGTCTCTCTCCTGTGTTCATTGCAGGTGGCAGCCCATCCAGAACACTATCAGGTTTCCAAAGTTTGCCCATAATATTATTATTATTATTAATAATATTAGTGTTATTATTATAATTATTAATAATAATAATAATAATAATAATAATAATAATAATAATATTATTAAACAATATTTATAGTGCCAACATATTACGCAGGGCTGTACATTAAAAATAGGTTGCAAATCACAGACAAATACCGACAGTGACACAGGAGAGGACCCTGTCCCGAAGAGCTTACTATTCTCCAATGAGCAGTTGGTAGTAATCATTCTACAGCACGTGCTGGTGGTTGCTGTGATGTTTTGAAAGCTCCTAGTGTGGAACACATTTCAAATAAAATATAATACATTTATATGAGCTATATTAATAATATTAGTAGTAATAATATACATTATTTACCTTACTACATTTATTTTAAATTTAGGTATTGATTCTCCACCAGAGAATGTTTTAGTAAATATCAGATTCAGCATTTTATAAATTGACCCCATAGACATCCAATGGTCCAATGGTTTTGTGGATTTTTATACGGCTATTAATATACTGTGAGTTAGAATTATCATATAATAAAAATTAAATAATATTCTAATATATTAGATTTAATATTTATGTTAAATTTAAAGAAGCAGATAGGAGACTCAGCATTATGTAGCTCTGAAATAGACTCATTCATATTCATGGAATAGAGTGGGTTTAGCATGTCAATTTAAAAAATGATTGATGAAGTGCAGGCTGAGTAGTCTATGAAGACAGCTGTAGTCCTGTACCTGCCACAAAACTGACTGTTTACATTTGTTTAATTTTATAGCTAGATGTTCTGTCATTTTCATCCTGCGTGCAGTTCGGTGGACATTTTGAGCACCAAAAGCAGACTAGAAGGGCATACAAAATGTAAAAAATGGATTCCTGGATAGTAATTATTTGGTTTATAATTAAGTTATATACATTTTTATTTATATTAATGTTTATTTATGTAAATTATTGCCAAAAAAAGATTACTGAATTATAATAGCTGTTGATAATGATTGGCAAATGGTCCATATGCTTTCCTGTAAAAAAATGTTTATAAAGTTGTTTGTACACACAAACATCCGGAAACCCTCTAAAAAGCATAATCCATGTTTGAAAATGATGTCTCATGCTACCTGAAGCACTCTTTCACAATTTGAACCCCATGAATCCAGGGATTGTAATCTTGAAATTTGACCATGCCATCCAGGAAGCCAAAAATCTACTGACAGCAAAACTTGGTGATTCAATAAAATTAGGTAGTCAGCTGACCTCGTTTTATCACCACATTACATTGCTGAACATAGACCCGACCAACTGAAGCAACCTCGAATCATAATAGTGCACCCACAGGCCTAAAAAGTTAGGACAATTTACGAAATGGTATTGAACAGGACTGCAGGGATTAGTCCTGTATGGAAATATATTTCCCCAGGGTATAGAGCATGAAGCCCTTTAAAATAGGGTGTGCACTGGGGAAAGAGTTCAGGAAAGTGGAGACAACTCTGCGTTTTAGTAAATTGAGGGCCCTGACCCTAAAGTGGGAAGGAAGGTACTGGTTGGGCATTTCCATTCCACCCCGGGTACACCCAATGCTTTGTCTGCAGCAGACTGTAGGTCTGCTATAGGAGCACAGGTGTGCTACCATGGAGGAGGAAGTAGAAATAGCAGCATGTAGGCTTCAACCAAGTCTCCGTCGAGTCTGTGCTATTTGCAAAGGAAAGCTGTTGTGGCTGTCCATCCATGCCTATTTCATATATAGACTTTGAGGACTTTGTACCCATCTGTGTACAGCTCATGCAAGCTGCCTTTTTGGTTTTGTTTTAGGAGCAGAATAAAGAGACTACAAACTACTCTGTGTGCTTGCTGCAAGGACTAATCCCCGTACTACCACAATGTCCAAAAATAAACTGAATTAAAAATGTATTGTAGTGAGGCACTCAATTTTGTTGAGTATCCAAATTAGCTTACATGGAGTCTCAACACGTACATAGGGCATGTATAATTTCCCTTACGTATAAGTGAGGGCATTTGAGCCTCATTTTGTAATTTCCTATTTTTTCAGTTCTAAGACCTCCTTCTTCTTACCTATTGGCCAGAAGATTGAAATGTTGATGTAATATCCTACTACTAAATACTAAATGATGTAGTGTATTTGTTTTATGTCTCTGCCATGTCCAAAGCATGTTATCCATAGACATAAATTGTATTATCTGTTTACAAGAAATCCACTAATCAACACATATTCCATATAAACCCAATGGAAAGATAAGCAAACTGTTTGGAAAGTGTGCATAATGGTTTATCCTGCAAATACCAATTCTGTTTTGAGGAAATGAACTTTCACCCTAATTGCTGTGATATCTTACGGGAAACAGCCTTGTCAATCATCTATGCATTTTTTGGAGTCATGTACATTTTCATAAGGCTGAACTGCATCTGTCAGCTGGATGATCCCCACTGCCAAACCTTCTACTAAAATTACATCAAATGGCTGCCTGAGTTGTAAAAATTAGCAGCTCTATTACACCCTACCTCCGAATGAACAGAAAGCAGAATGGAGGGAAGATCGTGTTCCACTGGGATGTAATAGATAAGAGAATTTAGGAGGGATGACAGCAAAAACCAAGTAAAAATTGATGACAGCCCTTTTGTATTGTACTTCTAAGGAAGCTTTTCTACAATAACTATATAATTATTTATTGAGTAAAACTATCAAAGGGAATTGCTTTGCAATCTCTCTGCTACATGTAGTAATTGATGTGAAGTGAGGCGTCACATCCTCTCCTGACCTAGAGCTGCTTAAGTCAGATGGATGACATCTCTCTCTATTATAATTGATATTATCACATCCTAGAATGCACAATACACCGTATCAAGACTTCTGGCCTGTGCATTGATTTGTATTCCTCTGTGAATGGCTCTCATGGTAGAGCTTTACAGTTATGCATTGAAGATTGTATAGTTGACAAATCCCGATGCTCCTGCCTTCAACTTAGATATGATTCACTCTGTTGAACCTGTATCAAAACTGTGCAGAGTAATCTGTCAAAATACATTTTTCCTAAAATACATTATTGATTCATATAAGTATTTTATTTAAATGTAAACATTTTGTGTTAATTGTTCTTTAAAAAAAAAGTTTATTGTTTGTAAGAAAAACATTTTTCTACATTTTAAACATATTTCTAGTATATCTGTCAATTTTGTGATATGAGACTCTAAAAGAAGAGCTTTGTATTGTGCACTGGACGTAAAGGAGACTTTGTAATAAAATGTAAGGTCTATTGGCAACACTGGGTTGCCCTGAATTTTGTTTTGCTCAATTATTGCTAGTTAAAATAGATGGAAAAAGTTAGAAGTCATTCTTTGCACTTCTGGAGAGAATCTAGGAATGCGAATTATCCCAATGACCAGCACTATGCAGAAGCATCCTCTGAAGACATTGAATCTTTAATTCCCCATGATGATCCTGCTTGGGTGGCTTTGTGACGAGTAAATTTTCTGAACTATTTTATAACTTTTTTTTAACCCACTGACCCTTCAAAAAGCCCATAAAGTACTACTCAGGAATGCATAGTTTTTTCACAAGTATCCAACAAAGAAAAAAAGCAAAGGCTACTTTTGGACTAGTTTAGTTACACAGTACTGAAATTAATATGTGAAAAGTGCAGTGCAGATATTTTATGTAAAATGCAGTACTATATAATATCCTAGGTATACTGCAAACATAGGTGCTTATTTATATTGGACAGAGAATATCACTTTTGGCTCTCCATTCTAATCCAATACTACTACATTACACTGCAGGATGCTTTTTAAAGTCCATTCAGAAAATCAAAGCCAATGCTTAACAAAACAGAAGGTCTCTGTAATTGGAGAAGTGGCTATCCTACTGCCTCTTTTTGTTTTTTTACTTGCTGTTTTCTAGCTTCAGGATTCCAAAGTAAGTGGAGCACAATACACATTTTAAATTGACATTAATTACAACTAAGTTGTCAGCTGGAACAAGACACATGATGGGGACTCTCAACTGGTATCAACTTGAGTTGCTGGTGCTTGTTATAAAGTCTATGGACGCTATAACTACAATAATGTATTGTTATATATAGTAGTGTTCATCATAAAGAAACTAAAGCTTTCTGATTTTCTTTGGAGTGTAGTCACTGCGTTCTCCTTAAACTGTCAGCTGGCTAGTTCCAGCTGCCAAAGATCGCTTATATATGGACACATAGCAAACGGATATTCCATGATTTCCTAACTGGCAATTGAGTAATGTATGGTAAGCTAATTTGTGAAAAAAGTGTATTGTTTGGTGAACTTACAGTATGTTCAAATCCTAAAATGGACTATTTGAGAAGGAACTGTGTAGTAATCTAAACCCTCGATCAACAATTGACCTTGATTGTCACAACTGTTTTGAGATTTTTGCTGAAATAAATGTGAAATCCAATTGCTACAGGTGTGTAAATCAGATTTTATTTTTCCATTTATTTTAAAATAATTTTAAATA
>NC_092866.1:22932232-22967068 GCF_032062135.1 Pyxicephalus adspersus
CAGCAACATTGTCTCTGAAAAGAATTCAAACAACACTTACAGAAAAAATTAGTTCTTTATTAAAACTTTGTTCTGTTGCAGACCACTAAAGTCTTTCATGATACCTAATCCGCCCTTTTTCTTGGTGTTAGACCTAAACTTCTTTCTACGGTGCCTAATATTTATACCCCCAGTACATAACATTAACCAAAACCTAATATAGCCAGAACCCAAACCCTAATACAACCCCATTAGGGAAGTCCCAAACTTTAAACTGCTTTCTTTTACAGGTGATGTTTGGTTAAAATTGTTTTGTCAGCAATAAGTCACTTTAAAGAGTGTGATTTATACTGATATGCTGTTCTGCCTATACTTGTTATGTTTTAGAAAAAAGAAGAGGATTGGTAAAGATAAGGTGCAATAAAAGTGAAATAAGCTCCTGTAGTGAATGTGGTGATATTGCAACACAGCCACTTGGATTTTATAAATAAATAAATTACCTTCATGTGTCTTCATTACAAATAATCATATTTTTACCTTTTCTTTAAAAATGAGCATGATACACTCTCATTTGTTATCAATTCTGCAATTACAAAACACATACTAAAGACTATAATGAGCAGAACATTATTATACAACAGCAAGTAATCAAGAATTAGAGCAATTATTACATAGAGAACTCATTCAGTGACAAATTTGCACAATAGCAGTAACTTACTGCATCATTTAAAGCATGATAATATACTTTGTTATAAATAAAAAGTCAGCATGGCTTGCCAAAATAATACATTTGCAGTTTATTAACTTTTATATATAGTACATATAACCCAAAAATGCATAACGTAATGTAGCAAATTGTCTGAACAAAATATAGCATCAAGAAAAAAAATTTACTGCAGTTTAAGGTGCCATAGGTAATTTATTTTGGTCCTATGGATTCTGCAGACCTATGGTATACCCTGGTTATACTCTGGTGTCTACTGCTTTTTGTATGGCCATGCTGTATACATATACACAGCATGGGCTGCCTTATATATTGTGGTATACCACCCTTGTGGGATCACCTTTTCTGGGGTAAAAGGTACTCTCAGACTACAGGAGAGGTGTATGAAGCACACTGGAGATAGTAGATAAGGTTGAAACTGACTCTCAGTCAGTTTTATTAAAGGGTTTCATAAGATAAAACAAAACAAAAATAAATCCTAGCCAGTCAGGCACTAACTAAACATCAGGCAGATTCCTCTCTACCAGTTGTTTGCTAACTCAGCCAACTGAACACTAGGGATGAGCGAGCGAAACTTTAAAATTCGTTCTTGCGGTGAATCGGGCCGTTCTCGCTTACCGAACATGTAAGCGGGAATGGCCTATGTAAATTCAGACATCAAGATCGAATCTATTGGGACCAGCACCGCTCCCCTGATTGCTCTTGAAGCCCTGAATTATGTGTTCTTGAATAGAGATTCTCTATCCAAGAACACAGGACTTCCGCGGCTGTGCTCATCATGAATGAATGCAGCCGTGGGAATCATCCTATGATGATTCCCACAGCTGCATTCATTGATGAGCACTGCTGCAAGACTAACACTGACAGGAGGAGTACCGCGACTGCATTCATGAATGCAGCTGGGGGAATCCTCCTGTGCGAGATCCCCGGGCACTAGAGGTTGAATAGGCTTGCCCTTGAATAGGCTTGCCCTCATTTACCTCTAGTGCCCGGGGATCGCACACAGGAGGATTCCCCCAGCTGCATTCATGAATGCAGCCACGGTACTCCTCCTGTAATGATTTCCTCAATCTTCCGATGGGTCCACGAAATCAGTTCGCCGAAATTTCGCTGACCCATCAGAAGTTAGAGGAAATTTGTGCAAGAATGTCGGAGGCATTCTCGCTCATCCCTACTCAACACAAACGTTCCAGCAACCTTTACTCACATGTAGTACAACAAATGGCTCCCACAGGCAGCTTCCCTGTGCCCCAGATCAGAGAGAGCTTCCTTCCTCTCCTTCCCTTTTTACCTGCTGCTGTGCAGTAATTAATGGCCAGACAAAACCAAACTTGGGCCTGGATTAGAACACCTCTGAGTGACATGCAAACCCAGGTCTGAAATCTCAGCAGACATGTTGCTGGTTAATCTTAACCATAGGGGAGAAAACGAGGGGAAATATATCTTCCGTCCAAGATGACCCCTTTTGCCATGCCACAATATAAATAAATAAATAACTAATCAACAAATCTCATCACAAAGAAACTTACAATGGGGTTGAATGTACAGTATAAGGCAGCAAGAATTAGGCACATATAAGGATTTGAGCAACTTTGACAAAGATCAAGTTGTGATAGCCAGACAACTGACTCAAAGCATCTTTGAAAAGTCAGATTTTGTGGGGTGTTTCTAATATGCAGTGGTTAAAAAACAGCAGGTGAACCAATGATGGGGTCATGGCCAGCCAAGGCTAATGGATGCAGGGGCTGTGATTATCCATTTTGGTCTGATTACATTTGGTATCTGCAGTACAAATTGTAAAACATGTTGGTTATGAGAGAAAGGTGTCAGTACATGCAGTGCATTGCTGCTCACTGAATATTAGGCTGCAAAAGGCAAAGACCAGTTAGGTGAAGACCCTGACACCCGTCTGCTGTCAAAAGTACCCACAGTGGGCACATGAGTGTCGTAACTGGATGATAGAGAATTGGAACAAGATGGCGTAGTCTGGTTTGTAGAAAGGCTGGGTCCCTGTATATCATTTACCTGGACAAGAGGTGGCAACAGGATGGGGAAGATGGGAAGTGTTACTTGAAGGATCTCTTGCTAACGTCTTGTCACTAGATACCACAGGACAACCTAAGAGGTGTTGTCCATGCCTCGACCGGTCAGAGCTGTTTTGATGGCACAAGGGAAATCCACACAATATTAGGAAGGTGCGTTTACCATTTTAGCTGATCAGAGTACGCTCTACTGACTTGTTTTCAAATATATAATATGTTTTTCCTCAACTCTAACTACCTTAACAGGACCACTTAGCAACAATGGAATACTATAGTTTCAAAGGTTGTATCAGTGACATTGCATGAGAAAGAGGTAGTGCATCGCAAATATTGAATGTATTGTTGTTCAGGATTGTTCATATTGGTATATTTAGGAAATTCCGGTCACAAAGTCTAAGCTCTTCTTGAGATTGTACTGCCTTATGTCTTTTGGTATTGAAAAGGTCTATTTTATGCTTGATCCAGAAGTGCACTCTATCTCAGTGAGACCCCTGACAATGTGGCACTTGCTGATAGTGGCCAAGCCCATTGGCTCTCACTGAACCCTACACTATGTTAGACCCACCTCTGTGGGGAAATGATGTATGGCTGGTTTGGTTTTACCCTGGATGCTGTTATTTTATTTAAGGAATTTAGGAATTTTTATTACCATGGTGAATTATAACATTGCAAGTGATATTTCACTTTGCTTAGAAAATGAATTAAAGCTCTGCTGACCAATCTTCCAAATAAACTGATTTCCTTGCATGTGAATGGTTAGTCTTCGCAAAGTGAACTATCACTACATCCACTAAACTAAGTGAATTATCCATTTCAAGGTATTAGGTCACCTTGCTCTTTTTTAAAATTTCCAAAAGATGAAACATAAAACTTACAGTATGTAACAGTTCTGATATTAGGATTAACTATCTAAAAATGAGCTTGTAATATGGTATACATATTATATCCATCTATATACCTAACAGTGGATAGACATTTTATGAGTTAAAGCAAAACTGCCTAAGTCCAAGGCAAATGTCCCATCTATGGGATGACAGAACGGCTCCTCTTCCACTGGAATTTAATGAGATTTCACTATAGAGTACAACCAGATTAAAATGAAAAACGGACCACATTACAATCTGTTTCAACAATTATTATCAGTTGCCTGTAATATAAATATGCAAATTCCTCAGTGTGAACTTTAGCATCCTTTGTAGAGGCAATTCATCTCTTTAAGGTATTAATTTAAGTTGTAAAAAAGGATCCATACATCACAGCGTGTCATTTTGAAAACAAATATTAATCAATTTTACACTCTGAATCAACACTGTGCAGGCATAATGTGCATTATTTTGTAAGTTGAAAGGAATTTACATATTCACCCTAATCATATGATAAAGCGGAACAAGCCTCAGACATTGAAACCTTATCATGTCTTGTGCAACAGCATTATAGACTGCAGCCAGATTTCCAGCGTTCCGCTATGCAGATGAAGTGTATATATATTCTGTGCCCCTATCACAATAACCTTGAATACGTTGACAGGAGAGTCATAGAAGTGAGCTTCAGCTACTTAGCAAAAACTTTACAGAAATGATTTTTTTTTTGTGTCAAATAAGCAAGCAATGGAGGCTTACTACTCCGGTATTTATTGAAATTGGCTTTATGTGCTGTAAATTGTTATTTTACAATGACACCCTTTAAAGGGGCCTTCTACCGGACCTCCATTGTATTTTACAATCCACAAGAGCTGGTGACGTCAGCAATAACATATTCTGTGAAATTTGTTGTAAGTGTACACATGAACCTCACCATATTGTTTTGGTGGGAGAAGCTTAGTTATTACAGAATAAGAATAAGGTTTAGGAATATTATACAGATCCTTAAAGCATTCTTAGTAGAAACTTAAGAGTAAAATCATTTGGGCCACAAAAAGGTTTGCAGTGTGCATAAATTGGGAACTTAAGAATTCCCAGGATCTTGTTGTACGGTTTGTGATATTACCTTTACTTAGACACTATGGGCAGATCCCAAAATTTATGGTATGTATATTTGTTTAATTATTCTTGTAATGTCCCAGGTTCGAATCGCAGCCAGGACACTGTCTGCATGGAGTTTGCAGTTTCTCCCCTTGCCTGCATGGGTTTCATCCAGGTACTCCGGTTTCCTCCCACATCCCAAAAACATGCAGTTAGGTTAATTGGCTTCCCCCTAAATTGACCTTAGACTACATTAATGACATATGACTATGGTAGGGACATTAGATTGTGAGCTCCTCTGAGGGACAGTTAGTGACATGACTATGGACTTTGTACAGAGCTGCGTAATATGATGGCGCTATATAAATACTGTATATTATAAATAATAATAATAGTCCATAGGTAGATTTACATTTTGATGCAAGGTTTACTTTAATGCAATAGGTAAGGTAAAAAAAAAATTAAAAAAATCATGTTATCTTTAAACGAAGATAGTTATTGTTCACTATTCCCAAGGTTGACCTGTTTCAAAGGAACTGACCCTCAAAGTCTTCAGCTGACACTCATAACACTCCCTGGTCCTCCACAGGTCCTAACGCTTATTGCTTCTGACTTTCATTGATATTACCAGATATTATTTTAATGAAAGCTGCAGATTTAAAAAAAAATAAAGATAACACTTGAAATCACATTAGGACATTAAAATGAGATTTTGAAATTGAGTTTAGTTTATTTTAATTTCAGTATAAATTTTACCATTTTATTTAATGTCCATTCAATTAATTTGCAGGTTAGGTTTCTCGAACATGTCTAGAAATGAAATTACTTCTTCTATTACAATAGCTTTAACCTCTTTCATTCCACATCTCCCACAGCTGCCTATACCACAATGTTAATATTCCCTAATTTGTATTTTATTATAACCACCAGAGTCTTTGTTAGGATATATCCTCATTTCGTCCAGTCTCTTGAGCACTCTTACATCCCCGTATCCCAATAATTAGCATACTGGGTAGTATACAAAGCTGGGTCTATTATGCAGCTACCTCTGGGAATTTGCAATCCTGGTCTTAGGCACCACACATGATGAAGTTATGACAGCTACCAGACCCAAGAGCCATCAATGCCAAATACAAGCTGTCTTAGCAGCAGATAAATGATGATAAAGTGCGTTCCTTAGTTCATAGTCAATAGAAATTGACATGATATTCTCCCCTCTTCCTTTGAATAGCTAAGCTTTAACAGAGCAATATTATGAATTTTCAGTGCACTCATTTTTTCTTCCATTGAGGACAGCTGTACTCAATGGACAGCTGTACTCAAAAAAACATAAATAAAAATGTAATTTTAATAAAATAATTAAAATCAAAATTAAAAAAAAAAAATTTCTAGGGGATTTTTTAATGCTCCTGGTCACCAATGATTTTGGGGGCATAAATTGGGACCACCAATTATTTATTTATCTTGGGAGAGAAGTTAAAGAGATTAAAAACTGCTACTTCTGACCAATGAATTGGGAAGGATAACTTGATTTAATTAATCTGATAACTAATGATTCATGATTCGAAAATAGTTAATTAACACTGACCACCAATTATTGGGGAGGAGAGCAGTAAATATTTCAGGAAATGTTACCTTACCTTCATCAAAATCTGCCAATGGCCCAAAAAGCTTTCAATCCCACCTGCTCATCCATACTTCTCTCATTGGGCTTGATTAAAGCTCTCCAGGGCTAGAGAGGATACATTTTTATCAGTGAAGCTGGGTGATCCAGCAAACCTGGAATGGATTTCTTTAAAGTCATTTGCTATTTGCTAGCATATGTTTTCAATCCTGGACCAAATCCATTCCAGGTTTGTTGGATCACCTAGCTTTACTGATAAAAGTGTATCCTCCCCAGCCTTGGAAGGCTTTAATAAATTAGGCCAATTTTCTCTGCAACTACTGTCTGAGATCTCCACGTTCTTTTTTCAAAAAACAAAATCGAAACTTTTCCTTGCGCTCTTTTAACCATCAGGTACCCAGGAGAGGTTACAGGCAGCAAATACATTTGCCAGGTAGCAAAAGGGTAATCTAAATTACTTTCCCCAGACCATGTATTGTCCTCAAATGTGACATACTCAAATCCCTGCTGTGACTCTCTGATGTAGGAAAGCAGGAAATAAGCTTCTAATTGAAAAGTAAACCATTCTAGAAGACTCTCTTTGACATATGAACTGACTGTAAAGGTGCTTCTGTGATAATGTGTATGGCACTACATGTACAGTAACATCCATTACATGTGCAAATTAAATGCAGTGCCTTATATTTTGAATGGATCCCCTCTCACTGCAACATATAGCACCATCTTCCCTCCTATTTTATGTTAAGTCCCAACCTACTAGATTGTAAGCTCTTCAGGGCAGGGTCCTCTCCTCCAGTGTCACTGTCTGTATTCGTTTGTCATTTGCAACCCTTAATTAATGTACAGCGTTGCATACATTAAAATTGCATTTCTGCAGTACTTTAGAACTGAAAGTGGCTTTGTGTATTGCCATAGCATACCTGGTTTATTGGAGAAATTGGGAATACCAATCTATAACTCAACTGAATGGCCACTATTCATCGATAGGTCAAAGCGGAGCTTAAAGCGTGTCCTTTTCCACAATGGCAATATATTTGGGCCAGTCCCAGTTGGGCATTTAGTTTCTCTTTGTGAAGAATATGCAGACATAAAGAGAGTCATTGAGTTGTTGCAATATCCAAATAATTACACAGAAATTGTCCAGAAACTCTTGGAGAGCTACAAAATGCTTGGTTGCAATATGAGCATCAAGGTGCATTTTCTGCATAGCCATCTTTCTAACTTCCCAGAAAACCTTGGTGCAGTCAGTGATGAGCAAGGTAAATGATTCCACCAAGATTTGAAGGTCATGGAAGAACTTTATCGGGGTAGATGGGATGTACATATGATGACTGACTATTGTTGGAGCATTCGGCAGGATTGTCCTAAGACTGAACACTCCAGGAAAAACTATAACAGTAAATTTTTACCTTAACCGCTTACCCGATTCATTTTCAAATGTTTTACTGAAAAAAAAAAAGTCATAGAGTAACAATAAATCCTTTGCACAAACAAAAGAAATTTAAAAATTTAAATTTAAAATTTCAAAATTTTAAACAGTACATTTAAGTTCTTTCATTAATTTTTCATTGTATATAAAATTTGTATGTATTTGACAAAAATGAAGGGTACCCTGTATCATAAAAACTGGATGTGATAGCAAAAAAACTGGGGTCATTTCTGGATTCACCTCCCAAAAATTAGTAAAAAAACAAGTGTAAGATCTAACTTAACAAAAATGCATTTCCCAGTGTTATAAATAAATAATCAAAAAGGTAAAAAAAATGTAGTGGAGGGCACAAAGGATTGTTGGGTCTCTGATTTGAGAATGTAAAAATATGTAACCCATCACACTGCAACTCATAGGAATATATCACAATATAGTAACTAGCTCTCCCTAAATGCAAGCTATTAGTACTTCCTAAACTACTCCAACACACATGGTCTGAGATATTCAAAGTGCTAGGACTCATATGCACCTGCATAATATCCTAGGGATCAAGCAAAAAACAGAAGACAGTGAGTCAGTGGCAGACTGCTAGCCTTTTTTAGTCTGGCACTTGTACTCCAAACTTTTGCCCTTGCATGGAATCAGAACTAGTGGGTGCAGAGACTGTTAATGGAGTCCTGGGCACAAGTTCCTCTGGCTTGGTTGGAAGACTGAAAAGTTGGAGTCCTGGGCCTAACCTAAATACATATAATTCAATAGTGTAACATGATTTTTTTGCATATATACATTTCAACTGTGGTGTTCCCGTTTTATAACCATGTTTATTAAGCAGACATAAATTAAAGTGTACCTGTCACCCATGCATAGTTTTTCTTAGAGAACCAAATCTTCAGCCAAGGCAGTTAAGGTTCAAGTAAACAGAGCTGCTGATGTGGCAAGGACCTAAATGCTTTATTTATCACTTGTAGAACAGGATATGACCTAACCATGCAACATGTCTTCTCCCAACACTATTATATTGGGAAATAGGGGAAACTGTGTTTTTTAGGATGACTAAATGGATATTGAAGCTAAGGCTTGCACAGAATTCAGTACAAAATAGCCACACTACTTTTTTGCTGCTGCATGCAATCTAGATTTACATGTTCCTGTTTCTCAAGTTCTAAAGTTGAGAAGTATGAGATTGTCCCGCATAATTGTATGAAATGCAACAACCCTGGCTAAATAATACATGGTGACATATTAATCTGTATTGTTATACCTAATAACTAGTTGTCTTGCATTACAGCGAGATGGGTTCTTGTGGGTAGAGAGGAAGGTACGATTAAACTAGTGTGAATGATGAATGACTGAGTTCATGTTGACATTTGTAACTTTGTTATTTTGTTACATTTATCTATTTCCCAGTGTTTTCTGTTTAGAGTCATATTTATTTTTCCAATTTCTAAACTGCACCTTCAGAAAAACACTTTTCAATCCATTTCTTCCACATACATCATAACCCTGCAAACGTGGAAATGAACACATAAAATCTATTCACGTGTAAGTTAGGGGGGTTCTTTCAGATTCTATTTTTCTCTTCTTCAAACATCACAAACTTTATTAAATAAAGATGAAGACGATGAAGTTTGAATGATCAGTGTTAAAGAGGGATGCTTGTTAAAAAAAAAAAAAGAAAAGTCTGTATTTCTGACAGCATCAATGCACAGTCTTGAAAAGAGAGATGCTTATACAATGGCACAGCTGCACATTAATAAATATTGCAAGTTTGATTAAAAATATGGATAGTCATTTTTGTTTCCTTTTCTTCCAGAAAAAAAGTATGTTCAGACACAAGATGTGATCTGGCTTTCGCTCATGTTTACTGCCTGCAAAATACAGAATAAAATGTGTGTCTTGCCCAGCTGTTAGCTATTGTTCTTGTTTATCAGCTCTAAGGGCTGAGGAGCAGAATAAAAAAGATACGCTTGAGTTTGAAATGTGCCAGTCAGTCCATTGTTAAAGCAACAAAGGCTAATTGTCTGTGCTGGCAAAACTCTGCTTTTGGTAAAAGTCCAGTTTTTGTTAAGAAAAAGCTATTGAGGCATGCAATTTATTTAATATGTGCAGAGAAAAGAATCTGATTTCACCCTAAAAAGAAAAAAAAATGTTACCCCATTCATACATGCTGGTCAGGCTCTGGATTCATTGCTTGGTAAAGAGAGAAACAATTATTTAAGCCTAATTCAATGCTTGTCAGTCATTAAATATAGCTGTGGCTGTGCAGATGTAGTGGAGGTCTATTGGCAAGGATCTTCCCACTTGCAAAGGATTACTTATTAGGTAAATGACAATGTGAAATTCAGATTAATGTGTTGCTGGGGTTAACAAATTTGCATATTGGTCCAGGGGGGAAACCTGTTGGGTAGATAAATCTTCTGATATATTTTTCCCAGGCTACAAAGACAAACCCCCAATGTTTTCTAACTGTCTCCGTGATTTAAGCCATAGGAACCCAGGCGTCAGCCCTACATAGCCTCCTGGGGTTAAGCAGTGGTGCATCCATTGCATTGGGTTCAACAGACACCACAATTAAAAACTTTATTTGAAGAAGTTTTAATATTTTCTATTAACTTTACAGATGGTAACACAGAAAGAAGAAACTAGGGGGTGTCAAAGATTTACAAAGAATGTTTGGATTACATATTTTAAAGAACGCAAAGAAATCAAGAAATCATAAATTTAGTTTAAATTCCACATTCAGTGATTTTCCTAATTTTCTTTTTAACGAACAAAGAGAAAAAAGGCAAAACATGTTGCCTGCTGTCTGTGAAGTCATTGTGTATCTGGTAGTAGTCGGTCACATTTAACTAGACAATTCTCCTAAAGATGATAAAGTATTTCACAGAGGAAAACTGTATTATTATTATTATTATTATTATTATTATTAAACAGGATTTATATAGCGCCAACACATTACGCAGCGCTGTAAAACTCCAGAAACCAGAATCTAATCACTTTCTCTTTAACAAAAATACCCTGAACATATTTCAAGTTACTGCTTTGAGCTGCTGAAGGAAGCATTGTCAGAATATGTAATATGCATTATACTGTTAATGGAAAGCAATCAGCAGAAAAGAAGGAAAAGGAGATCTGGACCACTAATATGTGAAAAAGCTAAGCTGCTCATATTGTTTTATATTGTAATATTTCTTATTTTCTGAGATGAGAAGTTAGTTTGATAAAGACATTCCACATACTCCTCATTGCCAGTTTGCAGGGCTATTGCTAGCTTTACAGAAAAAAATGAGGAAAAATAGAATGCACAGGTAGAATACCTTTTCAGCTAAACAATTAAGTGCCTTTTGACTCCACTGTGATAATGTGTATGTTACTACAATATACAGTAACATCCTTACATGTACAAATAAAATTCAGTGCAAATAGCAATAGTTAAATGCAATAGGTTTCCAAAAATAGAACAGATCCAATTTTTGTGGTTTTTATGAATATACTGCACTAACACAACACATATTAAGACTTAGTATAGCAGTACAAATGGACCCTAAACCCAACTCATTTTTACCCTACAAAAGTTTTACATTACAAAGAAATAATGGAAAAGGTTAAAAAATGGATGGGAGGGCACATCAGCCAAACAAAATATGATTGTTGCTGCGTTAAAATGTTTCCCTAAAAGGATTGTTGGGTCTCCGATTTGAGAATGTAAGAATATGTAACCCACCACACTGCAACTCATGGGAATATATCACAATATAGTAACTAGCTCTCCCTACATGCAGGCTATCAGTACTTCCTAAACTACTCCAATACACCCGGCCTGAGTTATTCAAGGTGCTACGACTAATGTGAACTTGCATAATATCCTAGGGATCAAGCAAAAGACAGAAGATAGGGAGCCAGTGGCAGACTTCACAGGAGCCAGGATTGCCATTGTGCACAGGACTCCAAACTTCCGCCCATGCACAGAATCAGAACCAGTGGGCGCAGAGACTGTAATGGAGTCCTGGGCACAAGTGCCATCCTCTGGCTTGGTTGGCAGACTAAAAAGTTGGAGTCCCGGGCAATATACACAACTTCATTATGTACAATTCAATAGTTTAACATAATTTCTTTGCATAGATACATTTAAACTGTGATGTTCCAGTACTAGAACCATGTTTAGTAAGCAAACATAAATAGAAAAGCAAAAACTAAAGTGTACCTGTCATCCATGCAATTTTTACCCTTGGAGAACCCAACCTTCAGCAAAAGCAGTTAAGGTTCAAGTAAACGGAGCTGTTGATGTGGCATTAAGGCACATTTGTCCTAAGACCACAGCATTGGCACATGTTTCTAACAAATTGATAAATGAACATTAGATTTTCTTATCAATGGCTTGCTGCACTATGTATAAATGACCGATAAAATGTTTTTTCGGGATCCTGAACTGTTCCAATAAGAGTCACTCTTCTGATCATTAAACAGGGGCTTTTAAATACAAGTATCTAACTTGTAATAAATGCAGAGCCTTCAATAAGATCAGTGCAGCAAAATTACAACATTAAGCCTAAGCCAGCAGAATGTACTCTTTTTTTTTTTTCTCACCTTCCTCCTTATAGAATGGATTCCATTGTTAATTACAGTTACAGCATGCTGAGATATTGAAGGGCTCGGATTGCCTACATATGCGGACTTTTTCCCCCTATCTCAGGTAATGAAATGTCAGCACAGTTCTTTTTCTGGTTTTGTAGCATGTTGATCAAAATGACCTTTATTTTTATACCAGACACAGATCAATAAGCAACTGCGCAGTGTTTGACAGAAGAAAGGTAGAATATACAAGAGATGACAGCACAGACAGCCGGGGAAATCTGGCCAGTTCATTTTTGCTGGTTTATTTTCAGACAATGTAGCATGTTTCCTCTCAAAATGAAAATTCATTTTGTCCATTTAATAGGAGGTGAGGATATTAAAAGACTTTTTGTTTAACGTAATGTTTCAGGTTCCGAGAATAATTTACACACCAGTCACTGTTTGCACTGATGTTAAATTTATTACATTTTGGTAAGACATTGTAACATTCAGGCAGAGAATAAAAGAAATAATAATAACAGTTTCTTTATTTCTATTCTGTTTTTTTTTTTGTATTCTTTGTGCGAGCCAAGTGTACAGTATCCAATTTCCTTTTAATTTTATGTTTTCAATGAAACTATTCTTACAAAAAATTGCTTATGATTACAGATCAATTAGTATAGCATATGTGTGACAAAATGTGAGATGTTGTTAAAGATCCGAGTAGGTAAATGAGAAACATACAAATATGCATTCCTAAAATATCATGAAATATACAGTATTTTAAATGCAGCTACTTTAATTACCTACAATTGTCCTGATATTAACCTTGTGTATTCCCCATTAGAAAACTCTTATCAAAGAACCAGTCAGGCTCTGTCGTAGTGCACATGTGTTGTCGGTGACAGAAATAAGCAAAGTGAGCTAAGTATGTACTCACTGCTTTTATATCTGTAGGCCTGGTGTGTGTGCTTGTCCAAAACTGTGCAGCCGAACAACAAATACTGCAGATTTGGATCCCAAGATCTACAGATCTTCTGGCAGGAAAAACAGATCTTATATACTGCAAATGTGTATTTAGGTTGTAGTTCCTTACTTTTTGGCTTTTACTGGCTTTTAACTGCACCTTTGGTATTCTGAAACCCAGCCCCTTCCCCCCCAAGTCTTCTGCTTACCTGCCCTATTCCAGATATTGCCCACATGGGACACTTGCCAAAATATCCAAAGCCAGGCTCAAAATGTGCAGTAACTTTATGTTTAGTACTGTGACCCATGTTGGATTAAATGGCAAGTATATTTGATGCGTGCTGGCCCATATCAGATTTTGATGCAGTTATACTTTAAAGCAGCGGTCACCAACCGGTGGTCCGCAAGAAAATTTTGGTGGTCCACGGCTCTGGCCGGTGCACTATGTTCCCTGTTCGGGTCACAGGCTCAGGGCAGTGAGCAGGTTGTGTCTCTGGAGAGTGGGTGAGTTCTGGCATCATGATGACACTATAGGGGGTCCGAAAAGGTTGGCATCAACTGCTTTAAAGTATTATTAAATTAAAAACAAAAAGGAATATAATGCACTTTATGTGCAGTGGATGCATTTGTTTTCTTTTTGCAAGCCTTTTTTTAACCTGGCAGTAACAAACTTTCTGACCTGGGGTGACAACAGTGACCAACCCTTCACAAATAAACAAGACAGGATTACAGAAACCTTCTCATCTTTTTTAGAACATAGAGACAATTGGGTCAATTTGCCCTTGGAAATTAAAAGGAGCAGAGGCAAAAGGTACAGAAAGCTATCAGCTGGCATCAGAATTATTATTTGCATACAAATTAAACAGATATAATAAAAAAAAAAAAAAAAAAAAAAAAAAAAGGGGACAATAGGGGACAAATTATAATGATAAAAAAAAAATATGGCTGGGTTTAGCGTAGCCCACAATAGTTTTAAATAGGGATTTTTATATTATGATCAAGTTGCTTGGCCACTTCTGTAAGTGAAGTGGCTTGGAAAGTCTAATGCAGTATTCCTCTACCAGGGTTCTGTGGAACTTTAGGGATCATCCAGATGTTGATATGGGTTACTTTAGCAATGAGCAATTTGTAACTGTCAAGGTAATTTAACAGATTATATTGATCTTTTTAGCTGTCTGTATGGGTGGCTTCCTTCTCAATGGCCAGCGTTGTAAAAGACATTCTTTCTACTGGCTACCACACTAATGTACGCTATGCACAGTATATAGTAAATGTTATTTCAAGGGTTCCTCAATATTAAAAAAAATAGAGAAACACTGGTGTAACGCCTTGTGGTCAGTGAGTTATAGCTATATATAGTAAGTATGCAGGTAAAATACCTTCTGGGAACCTCCAATTTCTTTTTTTACGAGTGTGGCCAAGTTTGGGTTTGCCCACTTGGCCCACAACACACAAGATACACAAACGGAATGAGTGAGAGATGGTGTAAAAGAGTAGGAATGTAAATCACAGAATTTTTTAAAATGATAAACCCATAACATTAAGATGAGAAGTGAATTAGCTCTTTTCCTGGCCACCCAAACCACAACCTGATTGCTGCACTTTGTTTTCTCAGCTTCAAGTACATTTTACAAAACTCACTAGTACAATAAACACATATACTTACATAATTTAGAGTGTAATCTGTTTGGGAAGCCCTGTATATGTGAAAAGAGTAGGTAAATATAAAAAAAAAATAAAAAAAACATAACAGGACACAATGGTTTCCTATCTTCTGGATCGTAGAGTTGGGAGGATCCTTTTGGTTGCCCATGTCATTGCCTGGCTGAGTTGGACACTTCCATTGGCTATGCAGCAGGAGGGACTTTCAGGCTCCAGTAGACTTCAGTTGTGTAATTTCAGTGAGGGGGCAATAACATTTTTGGCGGCAGGCATAAACTGTGGCAATGGATCACTCCCAAAAAAAGGGGCAAGTGGGATATATTAGCTTCAACACTTTTCAAGATCCTGACCAGGAACAAGTACAGTACACATTCAAAAATCCAGCAACCTCTGGACCTGAGGAGTACCAGATTTTCGAAAATTCCAGATTTTTGAAAGTTATTATTACCTCCAAACACAGGTCAGCCTTCCTCTCACTGCACCCTCGGACATCTGGCACAGTTTCGGGGAGAAGGCAGCAGGGACGTCTCAACAGGTATATAGTGTAGCAAGCAAGACCTAACAGCTGTTTCTGCAGAACAGCACCATCAAAACATCAGTGGCCAAACAGTGTACTGCAGTCCCTGTATTGAAAATGTGATCTGAAATGCATGCGTGAAAACTGAATGAAATGGATTATCGATGGTTGGATTTTCAATTGTCAACTGTATAGTAATAAAGAATAGACATAATGTACAAAAATGGTGCCTGGGAAAGAGACTAACAAACTTCATGTGGTATTACACACCTATAAATTAATATACGTAAATGGATATGGCACCATTAATTTTTTTTCCCTGGGTAATGGACATCCGACAAATGGACGGACGACTCCTGGCTTCCCTGCTCGCTCCTGTGCAGGACAGAGGCATGGAGAGGGAAGGGGGCAGAAGAAGAAATCTTTTTCTAAACACAGCTAAAGTTGTGAGTGATCTTGGAAGGGGGGGGGGAGCTCTTTCTGCAGCCTCTTGTAACTCTTTAATGACCAAGACAAACTCTGCAGTTGTTTCTTTTTGCATATCAAAGCATAGCTTGCTCCAGAAGTTGATGAATGTCTAGGCTCCATAAAGTTGTTTTTTTTTGCGTTGCTTGTGATTAGCTCACAGTGAGGTTTTTGTACAGTCCCCGACACCACGCTACCTAATAATAAATTAAAACAAACATCTTTCCTTATTGCATTTATTGAAATATTGTACCTGCTCCGACTTACATACAAATTCAACTTAAGAACAAACCTATAGTCCCTATCTCGTATGTAGCCCAGGGACTACCTTTATATCAAAACAGAATTCATTTAAAATTATTTAGCAGAGATACTCATAAAAAACATTAAATATATCAAATCGTACTTAATAACATAGCCATGGTGACATACAGTGTAAACCTATAAAATATATATCACAATGATATTGTGTTTCTCAACAACTTCTGCTTCATCAGATCAAAAGATGACGCAAAAAATATAGACATAGTGGATAATCACAAATCATAAGTGTTCCATGCGGTTAAGTCTTCCGCATCAAAGACTTACAAAGAATTACAATTTAGATTTGGTATACCTAATGTTTTTCCATGAGTAATTGCATCCAATAATTGTTTTATTGAGATAAATACATTTATATTTTAACTAAGTTCTGTTGTAGTATGCTCATAAAAAAAAAAATGTTCATGGTGCCATATCCATTTACGTATAAAGAATAGTAATACTTTAAAGAAAATTACAGAATACTAAGAACTTTCAGTTTCCATTAAAAGCAGTCCAGTACATTTCTTAAGATAGGCCTGGAGCTGAATAAGAGAAAGAAAAGGCTCGAGGACCACATGGCTGGGTGTGAAGGGAAGAAAGATGAGAGGGTTCAAGTTAATGTTTGGTGTTACTGTGAGGTCATCTGGATTAGGTTGGTGGGGGTGGGATCTGGTGAGGGGTTTAGAAATGGGATGGGCAAGAATAGAAGAAAAAGAAGCCAGTGAAATTTGAATGCAGAGGTGAAAGCTAAACTGTCCACCCACCTCTTAGGGGCGCACATTGGGTAGTTTAACATGGTATCGGTGTGCAGTTGATGTCTTGTATAGCATTGCCTTCTTGGTGGTGGAAAAATGGTTGGAGGACCCTTCTTGCCATAGCAAGGTAAAACAGTGGCTTTGCCCCACTTTTGATTTAGGACAATATTTATGTTATTTTTATTTACAAATATATTGTTGTTTGGGTTAAATGTTGTTTGTGATATATATTTTTTTTTAGATGTAAACTGCTATTGGAGCCATTATTTATCCCAATATGTGGTTGGTTGTTTATTTTGGTTACAAACATGCATTGGCATCACTAATCATAATAAGGACCTGAAAAAAAAGAAAAAAGAACTGCATGTCATAGCAAGTCCAGACCTATGTACATATATAACTTATTTTACTTTATTAAAAAAAAAAAAAAAACACTTTTTGCCTATTTTATAGACATCATGAAGTGGGAAGGGGGGATAAGTAGTGAACAACTAATCTGCAAAGCATCATTATTTGTGTCAGAAAATTATTTATTCTTATAGTTACAGGGTTCCAGGAGTAAATGTGGTGCAGGTAAGTAGTGTTTGTACTCAGTTACTGTACATTGTACAACATCATGGCATAAATGCTCCAATAATAAAAGACAACTTATTCTAACTCTAGATTTACAGATAAATTTAAAAGCATTTGTAAAACAAAAAAAGTCAATAAACCCACATAGCTAAGTAAATTGTAGAAAAGACAACTCAGCAAGACTTCACCCTTTTAGGAAATCTTTGTGCAGTCAACTACACTGGGACATACCTTTGGGCAGATAATCAAAATTGTCTACAGTATCATTTTTAATAAAGCAACAATTTCTACACAGATAGGTTCCATACAATCATAAATGAAGTGAAGGAAATTCCACTCTGCCTCCCTGGTGTGTAGTAAATGTAAAGAGATAGATCAATGTCTGTGAACGCCTGCTGTCTCTCTCCACAGTCAAATATTGGGACACCAAGCAGACGTAAGCCATTAGCTGGTGAAACCGTGGTGTCCTTATTGTTGGAGATTTTAGTCAAACAAATTGAGCTGAACTGTTGTCCATGGGGATCAAGGGTTCATTTACATGATCATACACCAACCGAGGTTTGATAAACTTTCTGAAGATTTAATCAATACACTTGGTCTTTTTTAATGTTAGCACTCTCCAATATGAATGAATATGGAATTGCGTAAACAATGTTTCATGTTAGTGTCTTGCAGTAAACTGGCAGGTATAGAAGACATTTTTTCGTATGCAAAATGAAAAGGATATTATTATAATTTTTTAAATTATAAAAAATGTGCTCATGCCAACCACAACTATACCATGACATAAAAAAATTAAACCACTTTAAGTATTACATAAATTGTCTTTCGAGGCCTGTGCTAAAAGAAATGGGACCCGGAACAATGGAACTACTAAAATAAATAATTTTTGTAGACAAAAAAAATGGAAGGTACAAGGATGATAGGCACCTAGGCAATCAAAAGACTTTGAATCTTGATATATCAGACTCTTTTAGTTGTCAGATGGAGATATTGTAAGCGAGTAACAATTCCATGGCTGCATCTATCTGCACATTGCTCACTTTTATGGGCGATCATATTTGGATGAAAGTTACTTGCAAGTGCCAATACTTTTTTATTTTCCATTTCATGGATATTCCCTTCTAAGCACTACTTTCCTAATGCCAACACAAACACTCCAAGAATACCCATGAGGAAGCCGTCAGGCGAAACACGTCGGGATTACAGATTTTTTTTTGTCTATCCAAAAAAAAATGTCTTTAATTCATTATATAGTGAACTGGTCACACATCCCAGACCACTGAATGGTCTTTTCTCATATGTAAATTTGTATATACTTACCTTGTAATAACCTTGTTTTTTGAATGTATTAAGATTTTCAACATTTTTTGTTTGTCAAAAAAAACACAACCCAGGCTTTTCTCCTTTTAATTCAATTATTCTATATGACTCTATGGCTATGTGATGACAGGTTGACAACATTACCTTTGAAATAGGGAGTAGTTTGTACCCTCTTCTTTCCCAGTCAAAATCATTCCTATACAAATGCCATCTGTCTTTGGAGGACTTAATTGACAGCCTTTTCATAAAATTGAATGTTATTTGTTCTGTGCATGTGCAGAAACAAGGGACTAACTGGAGAGTTTACAGACACAGCTGTGTGGCTCCACACAGACTGTACCCAGTGGATCTTGCAGGTGGGTAAATGGGTGCAATGCTTTCACCTGTGCTCCTGGTGGTTAGCAGTCCCTTCAGGCAGGAAACACACAGCTGACAGCTCGGCTGCAGCTAAGACCACTCTGTGAGCTGCCCACAGGGAAGAGAAAAGAGGTTTGACTCACATTGTTTTTATTATTGAGATTTATCATTGCAAAGTTGCTCCATTCCTTCCTGTCCAGTGTGTTGCAGACAGGCCCTTTTGCAGGTAAAAAAGGGGATGACTTTCTCCATGGAATACTTAAAGAGGGGGAGGACTGGACAGGTGGCCCTGAGGACCTCTGGGGTCTGACTAGGCCATGCCTAAAGCTTAAACCTTTTGAAGGGGGGGGGGGGGGGCAGAATATTTAGCAGTTATTGAGTTATTTAATTGTTGGTGGTCAAGTAATAAGGTAATGTCTTAACTTTGCCTAGGTTTACTTTGCACTATGATGGGCTTAAGTATTTCTAGAGAAAATTAAGTGGATTATGCATGATATCAGTAATAAATGACTGTAGTAGTTTAATGTTCGCCAACCGTTTGGACCTTAGGGACCACTACATCCACGGAATCCAGCCTGAGCATACGCGGGGAGCCATGTGCCACTCGAAAAGAAAGAAACTTCCCCCAGAGTGACGTGATGATGCCAGAACCAACCCACTCTCTCATCGCAGGTTTAGACCTGCTTGCTAAACATCCTGGGGGGACAGTAGCGCAGGGCTGTGGACGCAACAAAAGTGGTTCCAGGATATTTAGCAAGCAGGTCTGAGCCTGCGATGGGAGAGTAGGTGGGTTGTGTCCATACGAGGAAAGAGCCGCGGACCACCAGTGGCAACCGTACTAGTTCATCTTTAGAAACAAACAGTTATAATTTATTCATGGCATACCTTTTTTTAAACACACTGTCACAAAAGAAAAAAAAATGGGTAATCCCATGATATAGGCAGCAATTACATTGGAATAAAATTAAAACAAACTGGCAATTTTGATAATATGGGGACAATGAAAGATAATCAAATATATGGGTATATGGTGGCAACATACTGGTTGATAATCAGGCAAAGGTAAAAATACACACCACAAAAAAGGAAATAGAAGCAATAAAAAAGTAAAAATAAGGTGTAAGAAAATTCTTTCAGCCTAGGCTGTCTCTTTAACTACTCTCATGCTGGCATTGCTGATGCAATTGACTGTCTTCCCTCGGTTTCCATTAGTCCCCTCTGGCCATTAGACCAGAACAGATCAGCTGCCCTCTGAGACTTGCTCTTTTACCAAGAAATTACAATGGTGAAGCCACTAATATTTTCACTAATAGACGGACAAGTCCCAGCAACCTCTAGATCCAGCAATTGTACTAGTAGCTAAAGCCAACCTGCTACTAATCAAATATGAAACTTGTGATACATGGAGCCAAGAAATTATTTGAGGTATTGCTACAAGTAGTGAAGCAGACAGTAGCAGGAACTGATATACTAGACACTTTTGGTCCGATTTATCACAGTTCACTAAGAATGGAGAATATAGCCTGTCATGTGAGAACCTAGGTGATCCAGCATACCTGGAATGGATTTTAAAAACATAATTTGCTCTTTGTTGCCAAATGTTTTCAAAACTAAACTAGATCTATTCCAGGTTTGCTGGATTACCCAGGTTCTCTCACAATTGTCTATCATCTGCAGTCCTGGAGTTTAATAAATCAGGCCCTTTGTGTTCACCAACAAGAGACTCATTTTGGATGCAATATATTTTATAAAAGCATTTAAATAACCCCTTACATAAGCATGCTTCCTGTTTTTCATTTGCCTCAATATAAGTCCCAATTAACAAACAGTTAACAGTGTGGAACAGCACTACCACCTGACATAACTAATTGCAGAAATAGTGACATTTCCCATATAGAGTTATAGACAATAGTGAATTATGGGCTTAGCTGCCCTTCTTGGTTCGTTGATAAATGTGTTAGCTGGAGGTCATCATGGCAACATCTATTAGAAATATTGTTTTTTTTAAGCATTACATTGATTTGATTTAACCCCAATCAATTTAAAATGGTTCTGACAATTAGCAAAAGCTTCAAATTTGACCTTAAGGTAATAGGATTCATTAGCTATGTTTAGGATTAAATTTAGTCTAATAAGGTGATTTTTCTTTCCCTGTACATGAAATGGTGGTCAGTGAAACACAGATCAATTATTATAAATTATACAATTTGAGTTGATTATGTAGAGTCTGCTAATTTGTATAATTAATGACTTCAGACAATAGGAGCCATTTATTAATAACTATCTGTACACTCAGTCTGTATGACACTTTATTTTACAGCTGCTGGCTCATCTGTTAAACAGGAGGTATTATATACTAGGATGCCAGACATGTATGCTAATTAAACCCATAATTAATTGAAACAGTTATAGTTAAAGTCAGAATGCTGACAGGCTCTGTGTCTTATTGTTCATGGTAATCAACTAATTCAAAAGGCAAATTCAATCAGCAATTCATAACCAAACCAGAGGTTTGTAATATGCCCTGTGAAGCTCTGACAGCTGCCGACTGCAGGTCTATTCATACAATAAAAGTATAACCTCCCCTTAGACATTCAGCGCTGCTATTTGATATGATGCTTTTGTAAAGGAGCTGGGGGACATGGCTTATAATTTACTCAGGCAGTGTTGCTGATATAGCTTACACATTGCAGTCACAAAACATGGTAACCTTCTAATGAAGACTTATGTTTTCTTTGTATACAGCATATATGAATAGTATTGCACTTCAGTCAAAAAACATTCAACAGTGATTTAGTGTTTGGTAGTTACAGATTAAAGACTAATTAAAAAACAAATGTTTTGATTTTTGTATTAAGAATTTAAAATATAATAATCTTAGAAAGTACAGTCACCGTATCACTAGCTAAACAAAAGATAAAAGCTTGAATAAAAAAAAAATATATCCAATACATCCAAGAACTGGTAAAGTGCAATATATTTTTGTTCTTGGGTTTACATACTCTTTAAGGGTAACTGCTGCTTACCCAAAAAATAAAAAGTCACACATTCTAACATTCTGTTGAACTACTTTTAGCTTTGATTCCGGCATGCATTGCCTGTGGTATCATTTTGATAAGCTTATGTAATGTCAAAACATGTCCAGAGATACATTAATATTTGGCCAAGATCTTGTATTGATGATGGGAGAGTCGGGCCGCTGTGTAAAGTTGTCTCCGGCACATCCCAAAGATTACAAATGGGGTTAAGGTCTGGACTCTGTGGTGGCCAATCCATGTGTGACAATGATATCTCCGGCTCCCTGAATCATTCTTTTGCAATTTGAGCAAGTAAATACTGGTATTGTCATCCTGGAAAAGGCCCGTCATAAATCCACTGATGTAAAAACCTGGTCTCTTTGTATATTCAGGTAGTCAGCTGACCTGATTCCAAAAAGTTACACGACACAACAGCACAAATAAGACTTTTTAAGGCATGTAACTTCATAGCATCAATTATAAAAAATGCCAGAAAACTTTATTAAGCATTCAATTCTAAAACCACCATAAATAGAAAAACAACATCAAAGGGAAACAGTACAGTCTCAAATAGTTCCAACTCAATGTGTTTCATGGACAGCAGTACGCTTCCTCTGGAGTTCCTATGATACATCACCCATCACGTAGACCAGAACTACATTCAATGCAGTTCCTTCAATTGTGGCTACATGGGAGACATGAAAGTAACAGCAGGAAAGGCGAATAACCCAAAATGGGTCCCATAAGGGGAGGGGTATTATTAATAACCCATAACCCAGCTTCCATCCATGGTCAAAAGATTAAAGGTAACAAGGAATTGGCTGCCATTGTCTACCATGTGAGTGAACTGCATGGAATGTAATTCAGGTCTCCCGGATAGGTATAGTATCTCCTGAGGAAGCAGATCTTTCTGTCTGTGAAACATGCCTAGTTGGAACTATTTGAGACCATACCGTTACCATTTTTCCCTTTGACGGATGTTGTTTTACTATTTATGGTGGTTTTAGAAGTAAAGTTCCAATAAAGTTTTCTAGCATTTCATATATTTCTTGTATGAAGTTATATGCCTTAAAAGTCCAATTTGTACTGTTGTGTTAGGGCTTCGTATTGTTAAATATTGTTGAGCCTAGACCTGACTAAATAAAGCGAACCCAGATTAAAACATCCCACAGGATGGAAGACTTTATATTGGCAAGGTACAATCTGGAAAACCAAGGAAACTTTCAAGGCCAGAAAGGTGAACCATTACATGACTGCTAAGAACAATTGACTGATGTAAGAGTAATGTTGCACCCTTCCACAATTCAGCATTTCTTGAAAATGATTAGGGGAAAGCCATTGCAAGCAAGCCTTACCTGCAACCTCATTAAAATGTCATTGTGTGAAGTATGCAAAACAGCATCCAGAAAAGATAGATGACTTTTGGCAACAAATGTTGCAGACTATTTATCCACAATTGCTAGGGGCTCAACAACTGCATTTAATTGGAAAAAAAAACACCTAGTTAACTATTTGACATGGGGGTGGATTTATCATGCCTTGTTTGGTTGTGTTGCAGCCAGTGGTTGTACATGTAGAAGGAAAGTGGATTGCACATCAAGACAAAAATCCCAACCCTACCTCCAAAGTTACAGAAATCTATTCTAAGAAAACCCAGCTACAAATTTTGAAAGAAGCATCTCACTGATGAGCGTATCCCACTCAATCTGCTTTTTCAGCATTCATCTTAGCACTGTAGCACCCCTGACAGATTTGTTCTTTCCCCCCTTGTGCTGTGTCCCAGTCACATTCAGATACACTGCTTGCATTTGAAAAATACATTCCATTATGTGTTTATGATGGGAAAGGTGCATTTAAGTCTTCTATATCTGCCTGGAGTTCAGCTTTAAACAAAGTATTTTACCCAAATCTGTGAAAGAGAATATAAAGGTGTGTGGCCCTGATCAGAGACGTTCTTTGATGCTATTGCCAACGTGAACTTAACTGGGCACCCACTACTCATCAGCCTCCAGGGGGTTTGTCTCTGTTCCAGGCAAATCACTGGCAGACTTTGCTACAGCTACAAAAATCAACATTTTTTTTCTTTCTTTTTGCAGCTTCCCAGAAGCTATCAAGCTGAAGTTAATGACAGGCTAAAAAGTATTAGTTACTCAACAGCTGGCAAACAACACTTCCCTGTAGCTTTATGTCACAGCATATGCCAACCACTCAGAATATGATATAATTCATACTCGATCTCCTACCACAAAAGCAGATGGGTTGAAGTATTGTTATTCTCACTCCAGTTCCCAGCCCTTGAGGGATCACTAAATAAAATAAAGCAGATGGGCCATTACAGACTCATTTGTGCTTGTTACAATGTAATGCACCCGGATATCAAAAGGCATAAAGCAAAACAAAGAGCAGGCTTAGTGGATACTGTGTAAGTCAGAGGGGTGCGAGTGGGGGAATCCAGTATAGAACTATTTATCATGGTATTATCTCCTTGAAAAGAGTTATTCTTCATTTGCTGGTTATATGATCCCTGTACGCTGCTTGGTGAGCATTGAAGCCTAACAAGTGTCTGCCTCGGTACAAATAGAAGATGTCATATCCTACTTAGTGGCAGATTAAACGCTGGTACAGAGAGCTTGGTGTATTGGCAAGAATGCATCCATGCCTGCTTATTACTTCTGCCAAAGAACAAATTGCTTTGCCTACTAAAGAATGAAGATGCACTGAGGCTTGGGCTCCCATAGACAATTTCCGTTCAAATAGTTCCAGCTGAATTCTTTCAAAACTTATGAATCCGCACAATACAGTCTGGGTATAATCCAATTTCAATAACAATTACAAGCACAAAATAACACATGTACATTTGGCAGGAAGGCAAACCCACATTAAGTCACTTTATACAGTTGGGAGAACAAAGTTTGTGAACCCTTTGGAATAATGTACTGCAGGAATGGCTTCTAAAATGTAAAGTGTATCTAAACCAAAATATAAAGAAGGTGATATATTGGCACTTGTGAGCCCTGCATTAGCTTCTTTTCTTAGTGCCTTTCGACTGGTGGTCCTGCCAGTAATACTCACTCACTGAACATTATGGAAGAGCGCCATTGTCAACCTTTACATTTGGACTACAAATACTTTCTTCTGTAGCATTTAAATGTAAATGTTACATTTAAAATAAATTAGTGTAAGTCAGTCTGTGCAAATTGTGAGTAATTATTGCAGTATTTACCTTTAGGTGATTCAAATTTGTGCATGTTTGCTGCTATAAAGTTGTATTTGTTGCTGATACAGATTTGCTGATTAACCACTAGATGGCACAAACGACTAATTTGCAATCACTGCTTATCCCATTAGGGATCATGAGAATGACTAAATTTAAGATTCTTTACAAAATTGTAGCTGTGCTCCCTTAGGATACAAAGTCATATACAGCTAAAACAAATAAAAAGGAAATTTTAATTAATACAATTGAATATTTGACATGAAACTTCACTTATTTCAGCAGAGAAAAGATAATTTCATCTAAACTGTATTTTCAATGTTGCAGTTTAGTCTCAGCATGTTTAACCACTAAAATGCTTTATGATAGACTTCACAACACACAGCCTTTTTTTCTGTTTTTAGCTAGTTTCTCTTGATTTAGAATTGTATCATCCTCAATCCTGAATAACCAAGTGTACGTATCTTCAACTGATTAAAACAAACGTTTCAAATTTTGACTAAAGAAAAAAAGTGATGTTGGTCAAAGAAAAATCTATAGATGTATAGCAAAAATGATTAAAAGGAAAAAATGGAAGCAAAAGTAATAAATATATTACAATAATATAAAAAAAAAAATCCTAGTGTCCAAGCAGTGTCTGAACACAGCTACATTAAAGAGATTATGTGGGCTTCAATATCTGACCTGGTGGGTGTTCTGATCCTCTGCTTTCAATACCTTCTGAATCACTGGCCCAGAACAAGTACAGAGCTCAGGTGTTCAGCTGATTGTAGCATGGTTAGTTGTGTGCTTGTGTCAGGTGTGTGACTGAAACTAATAGATTAGCTTTACATGCAGGAATGGCACCACACATAAGTACTCAGGGGTAGGTCCTTTTTATAGGCAGAGAGTTTTGCTGACTGGTGTAGCATTGCTGCACTGTCATCTGTTTTGGCTATGACCCCATTTATAACATCAAACAGGATAGTACACAGAGACAGACAGAAATGCTGCAATGCACTGCACTGCATCACATAAGGTGGGAGTATCAGATAATGCCTTCAATGCAATGTCTGATGTTCCTGAGTATTGGTTCCTATGCAAGGTGTGTGTCCCACACAGAGCACGGAGAGTATCAAAGTTCACAGCTGCGAGTAAAATAAGGAAAATGTTTATTGGGTTTTTTCATTGCAAATCCTTCACTTTTTTTGTCTGTCTCTTTTCTTGTAATATCAGTTTTTTCAGCGTCTAGTTTTAGAATTATTGTATTTTATTTGGAAAAAAAACTTTTAAAATGTGCTTTTCACTTTACCCAGCAAATTGCTGCATAGAATAAATGCAAACATGTAGGATATATTTGTAGGATATGCAGGAAGGAGTGTTATATCAACCCCATCTAGGCAGCACAGGAAGTACAAATGCATATGTACAGGTATACCTATTTTTTTTCTTTTTATTGTGTTGGGATAAACCTAATTTACAATGGGTAGGAGGCCCACAGAGAATAGGTAGGATTTAAATTTGCATTTCTTAAAAGGTCCACTTTAACACATATCAACGTGAAGGAAACTGGGCCGTAAAACATTCCTTTCCTTGTAATGCCCTATAGCTGAATTCACATGCAGTGACTACAAACCAGTTAGTTTGCAGCCCCTCTGCCCCCTTAAAACCATGCTATCCCAAGCAGCAAGCACTAACCCAGTGAATGAGTATGAGCTTTTGTTGCTGGAAATAGCAAGGGTTAGGAGGTTGAAACAGTTGCCAGCTTAGCTGGTTCATAGCAGCACAATGTCAGTTTAGCTAAGTCTGTAATTCTGCAAGGACATGCTTTATTTTCTACTAAAGCTGAAACGTGCTTTTTAAAGCTGCTGCACTAGTGCAAATGTTACCTCAACAATGTATATAAAAAGTGTGCAACACTAAATGATTCTGGGGGGTCATATACGTGCGGGGAGTCCAGTAATCTTTTCCTCTTTTTGCTTGGAGGCTGACTTATTTTATTTCACTGACTATGGATATTTTTCCTTCCATATACCACCAACACCTGGGCACTTTTTATTCTTATTGACTGCTGATGACAATATTTTTTTATCCCCACCGACCAGCAAATGCCACTATGTTAAACAAACATAGCCTTGTGTCCTGCACATTATAAACCTCGCCCCAGCATTCTATCAGCTATGTTCAACAAACTTCTGATTGTCTCACTCTGTGGGCTGTGCTGTACATACATAACATGCAGTGTCTATTGTTTCTTCTGGCCTTGTAGTCCCTATTTATTAAGGGAGGGTGAGATATAGTGTTACCTAAATATCTGTTTAGAGAAGACGAATAAAGGAATTTCAACTTATCTTGTGTGTCAATGTTTATGTTTGTGTGTAAGGCTCTAAGAGTATTCTGTGGGTACAAGTTTCAAAATCGAATGCAGTGTGATCAACAAGCTCTGAAGGATGTATCTTCATATCAAACTACCTGGACATCCTAAGGAGGTCCTAACAGAGCTAGATTAGGTAAGGTTTTAAATTCCAAACACTCCATAAATAAAGGCAACTCAATAAATATATTTTAAACAGAACAATATACATACAAGACCATCCAGATACAGTTCATCTGTGCCATGTTATGTTTTAATTTCAAACAGAAAGAAAAAAAAACCAAAAAATTCTGTTATGACTTAAAGCTTCAGCAATTGTTCCTTCCCGTTACTTACATTCAGTGGAGATTAAAAGACAAAAAAAGGGAAATAAAACTAACTGAAGTGCAAAGAAGGCTGCAAATGCAGTTATACTGTAAGAACATTTGTTGGGATTAAATGTATTAAGGAAAAGATGGGAAGAATTTTAGTGTATGAAAATGTTTTGCCAGCCGCTTTTGTGGGTAAGGAGCCATATCAAGCTCAGGCAATCTGTGGCTCTCCAGTCATTGAACTGCATTTTCTTTCAAGACAAGGTCAACAGAATCTGTGGAGTCACAGTCTACCCCCTCAAGGGTATGTTGTATACGGTTATGTGAAAACAGCAGTCTTTTATTTGTACAAACTCATAGTAGGGCTCTGATACATGCACATGTAGGCATCACACAGGAGCCGCCTGGCACAGCCCTGAATGTTTCGAGAGTCTAAGGCGTGAAGCTCCTCTAAGGACATTTTCAGGTATTCCCCAACCTCAGGACATGGGGTGACTTGTGGAATGTTAAACCCATTTTGTCCACCTGCAGAAAGACACAAAAATATATTAGAAAAGAAAAGGAAGATGTCAGGAGGGATTTTTTTCAATTACTCAAAGTAAGGAATTTGGATTGCCTAGCCTAATTAATATACAGTAGTTACAAAAAAAGTAAGTTTACACTTTTAATAATGACAGATTTTAGTGGTCCTATTGGTAACATAGAACAACTATTCTAAATGATTTTCAAATAAAACGAAGGATATGAGAACTCTGTAACACTGTGAGATATGAGAACACTGTACAGTGTTAACACTTTTCAACCAAGATTGAAAGATATCTCAAGTCCCGACGCGTTTTGCCTGTAGGCTTCCTCAGGGGATTTGTTGAGATCAGAGTTAGGGGAACAGTAACAATGGATAGTGTAATCACTGTACTTTACACTATCCATTGGTATTGTTCCCCTCTTTGATCTCAACAATCCCGAGAACGCTAGTTGGCTTTGTAGCAGAGCTGTGAAAATCTTAGAAACTGAATGGACAAAATACAAAAACAACTTTGACAGCTTCTTTTAATGTATTTACTCTGATCATTTAGATTTTTCCCTAGAGCTGAGCCTTAATAAACATATTTTCTTAACAAGAACTACACTGAAAGTATAAAAAGTATATTTTTTTTAATCTTGTCCAGGTCCTAGGTTGCAGGCGAGGACACTATCTGCATGGAGTTTGGATGTTATCCTCATGTTTGCATTGGGATCAAACAGTTCTTGGTACATGCAGGAAAAAAGCAGCACAATCAAAGAGCAAGGTGAGCTGCCAGCTGCTGGGCACAATATGGATATGTGAGAATAATAATAAAGAATAAAAAACTAATAAGATGGGGAAAACGTGCACTAGAAAGAATTACCTACATGGTTTGCTAAACCGAATGTTTGCTATTTTAAAAATATGCCCCTTGTGTCATAACAATATCCTGCATTTTTAGTTTTTTGGATGACAACACTTCTAATGAAGATTCAGAAGTACAACTTAAAAGATATTTTAAAGATCCCTTTATACCTACCATCACGGTCTGCCATGCTGTCAAAAAACACCCAAGCAGAGTCTTCCCTCCCATATTTTACAAATGCCACATAATGGCTTGTCTCGATGCACAACACAGCAAACAAGTCCATCTTCTGGTATGGTATACATCCACGCCTCCAGTCCCAGTCATGGATCTCTTTGGGAAGAGAGACTGGATTGAATTTATGATGCTGTCTTTTTGGGTGAAGGTGAACCTATGGAATTCAAAAGAAGTGAGATAAATGGTACACTGGTTACAACAGGTATGATAGAAAAATAGTGAAGGTTATAACACCCATGTAATAAAGCCTAATATCTGACTCATAAATCAAACATAAAGTCCTACATTTAAAAAAAAACTGCTAGGGGGTTACAGTTTTAGGAACGAGATACATCTTTTCCAAAAAAAAAAAAAAAAGAATTGCTCCATGCTTCTGGAACATTTGTAATGTAACATTTTAAATTAACACTGCACTGTACTTGAGCAGGGCAGTGTACAGTCTGACTCTTCTTGGCATGCTGAAAATACAGCTGGGAACACCCGTCCATAGTTCTCCCCAGCCCGTTTTTGGGGGGCGGGCCACCCACCTGCTGTGATTATTCCGCCCAGCACATTTTCAGCAGCTCTGAACGGATACCGGGGAGGCTGCTCTGCTCGCTCCGTTCTCCACTGATAAGAGCTAACAGCTGATTAGAGCCAGGCGGAGTGGGAAGAGCACAGCTATGAAGAGATCAGGACACAGGCTGTCCCTCCCCCTCTCAGAGCTGTGCTGAGTCTTTTGAAAAAAAAAAACCCAAAAAAAACCCACATTGTGTAAACAATGTCTCCGCCCAGTGAGTGTGTGTAATGACATCATCAGAGCAGTGTGTGTATAAATGCAGCATGTCACATTCCTCAGCCTTACAGCTCTCTGTGTATAAACCTTCATATCCCCTAAACTGTATGTCATAATGATTTGAGATTTTAAGGGTGCACAGGGAACACCTATAGTTACCACCATTCACAATTTCAGCACCCCAACTTTTACAAATTTCATGATATGGAGATCAGAATTGTAACATCTTGTGAAAATCCAACATTGGGGTTGCAGTAATAAAAGCAAGTGTGCCTTGGAGTCCTAAATTAAAAATGCAAATTAGGGACCCCCTGGGCCACTTACATAGAAAGGAGCATTGGAGAAGGGCCCCTAAATTTATACTTATCCCTCACAAATCTATAATTGTCATACTATGTTACTCTGTTTGCTTCTCTTCTTTGAACCCCAATTTCCCCAGAATGGTGGGGTGTACAAACTTCATTACTATGGCAAACATACTGCCTGTTATACATTACTGCCCATTTCTAACACTGGAAACCCAATTTCTCTGGAATGGGGAGGTGTAGGAAACTGAAAATGTGTGGGGAATATCTGTGAATAACACCCCCAACATTTTATCACAATGGCATCATTAAAACATAAAAAACTCTGCCCATCAAAACGAAATTGGGGTTTAGGTACTGGTAGGGTCATGGGTAACAGGGCACTGTGTTTTGATGGGCAGACTTTATGTAATGATGCCATGGAGATGAAAGTTTGGGGGTGTTAGCCACAAGTGTCCCACACTTGCACCTATGATTCTGTTTATCTGCACCTTTCTGTTCTAGAGAAATTAGGGTCCAAGGTAGGAAAGCGGACAGTTTGATGGGCTGAGGTTTATGTTCTAATGATGCCATGCTAATGAAATTTTAGGGGTTTATACATTTGTTCCCCACTTGCACCTACATTTTCAGTTTCCTGCACCTCCCCACTCCAGATAAATTGGGGTTCAAAGAACAGAAGCAGAAAGGGCAGCATAGTATTACAGTTATAGTTTGGTGAAAGGTAGGTAAAATATTTAGGGGGCCCACCCCAATGCTTCTTGCTATGTAAGTGGCCCCGGGGTCCTTATTTTGCATTTTCAATTTTAGGCTCCTAGGTGCACTTTCTTAGAAAACAGCAACCCAAATCTTCAATTTCCACACGTTTTTAAACTCATGATCCCCAAATTTTGAAATTCTTGAAATTAAAAAAAAGAAATGTTGGTTATTAGTAGCTATGAGTGTCCTGTTTACCCTAAAAATTTTAGGTAATTACAACCAACAATTTAGGAGATCTAAAGGATTGAACGCAATGAGTTGTTAGGCTACAGAATCTGACAAGCAGACTTTACACACACACAGCTATCACACTGCAGGTGGATACATTTCATAGGAAGTTTTTGTTATTGGCAATGATGAGAGTAGGCAACTAGCTGTCCTGCCCCATCTGCGATCACATGCATGATGCTCTTTGTGTTACCTAGGTATTGGGCTAGGAAGTGACATCTGAAGTTTGGCTGAATTCACATTGGCAGTAAGGTTGCATTTGCTGCGTTTACCCTTCACACTATTACAAGGGATTACACTATTAAAACATGGAACTCTAGGGAGTTGGATTAAAATACACAGCACTGGACTGTTGGGGCATAAAACAAAAAAATGGAAAAATTGTACATTCTAAAAAGCCAGGCATTAGAATCCAGGCATTTAATCCCTAATAAATTATTGAAAATGTGATAAGCAACTCCTCCTACTGGAGCAGAAAATGGAAAACCTGTGACACAGGACAAAAGTGGGAACCCCAGTGGCAGTCTGTAGGACTTTTAGGAAGAAGGTAGGTAATCCAGCTTCACATCTTCTACCCAACACTAAAATTAAAGCGGTTGATGCAAGCAAATTTGTGAGTTGTAAACTCATATAAACAAAAAATAAAACATGTCTTTGTATTTCTTTTTTATTGTGGCTAGTAGAAATCTAAATTTTAGAACAAATACACGGAACTTACCTGTGTGTTGCATGTTTTACAGAACTGCTTGATTTTTCCTGCAGAAATTTCAGTGTCATCATAGCACTCCCTGCACTCATACATTGCAAGACCACCACAGATTCGGCACTGCCGTGGGGCTGAACATGGGAGAAACAGAATGTAGTGAGTGAAAAGAATAGCACAATGGGCACAGAAAAGGGTACCCCCTTCTGACAAAGAAAGTCCTTTTTTTGGCTCAACTTCTCCAAAGTCTTCACCTATGTATGTATTATAATATTATTAAATATAATAATTATGTTTTAACTCTGAAATCTGTATTAGCCACCCGTAAATTAGGTTCAAAGTGGTGCGATAAAGTGTGCCAGTCAAACTTTACTGCATTGCAAAATGCTATCAATCTGAAAAGGAAGCTCACAACAACAATTAGGTTTTAGGTCACTTTGTTAGGTTCACCAATGTAAAGTTAAATATATTACATACATATTTATAAACCAATACCGTACATTAAAAACCCCTAAGCCTAAATCATTTAGTATTATGGAATCAACACTGGTCATAGTGTGCACAGATATTTCTTAGTTTGACTATTGGATGGATTTGGCAACAATCAGCATTACCACCTCTTCTCATGGGTTACTGAATTGCATGAATTTCACAGGATCTGATGGTGATTGTGTCCACATAGAACACTGACATCACTGAATCAGCCACATAACTTGTATAAATTAAAGTGCAATACTGCAAGGGACTAGCTGGTAACCCTAATCACACTCATCTCTCATCTATGATGGGATTCCATAATGCTGTTGAACTGTTGGATATACAGAATCGTTTTAACAAATGTACACTAGATGGCAGCAAAGTACATAGGTTTAATGAGTAGAAGGGTTTTTACCGATTTAATTTAATGACTAATTCTTACAAGCATCCATTCTGACAAATAAATCACAATGTTAGTAAGTGTAATTCTGCAAAATATTATTTACTATATAGTCCTGTATTAAAACAATTTTTTTTTTTTTAAACATTTACACCCTATTTTAAAGACAATCTTTTTAGCGCTGGCAACAGGAGCCCATGCTCGTTATTTTGTTTACACTCTAGAAAGGCATATTGGTCCTAGCTAAATTAAAAAAAATGGTAAAAAAAGGTTTAAGCAATAAAAAGCTACCTATTCCGATGCTCCTAGTAATCTCCTTGCTGCTTTGCATTAGTACAAATATTTTCGTTCCTCATTGTTCAATCCAAATGGCTTCAATAAATTTGTGCAAGATGAAAAGAACAATTAAAGCCCAGAGCTTTTCCAGCTGGCTAGGTGAGAGAGCTTCATAATATCACCTGCCATATTTTAAATATCTACCGTACTATCTAAAAATTAAGACTGACCAAAGCTTGACACGCCAGTGAAAAATTGACCTAGTAATTTTGGCAACACAGAAGTGCAGACTCCCTGAACAGACAAAGTTGCTCCAGGTCTGTTAAACATTAGGCAATTACCCCAGGATGAGGATTTCAGCCTTGTTGCATGCACCCTTAAAATTAGGTCAACAATAGTAGCTCCCATATCAATATCCTCATGGGTTTACTTTAAAAAGGTACAGTAAAATGTGTCTGTTACTCACTGTCCTCCAATAAATCTGTGATGTTCAAATCCAAAGAAGGAAATATTTTATTAAACATCTTGAAGTCTTTTCCAAATCGAGGCATCTGAACTATCAGGCATGATGGAGCCTAAAAAAGGGATACATTACATGAGCTATAGCAACTTAATAAACAATTGAAAATAAAATAAAAATTTTCATTTGAAATGATCATATCATGTGACCAAAAGAATGTGGACAACCCTTCAAAAGTTCAATATGCTACAGCAAATGCAGGTATTTTAGACAGCAGTGCACTTTCGGACCTTTTGGTAACAGTTAGAGGAAACCGGGTCCATAAAGTGAGTGAGATTAGAGTCATCTTTAAAATGAATTGGAATGCTGACTACAATCTTGACCAAAAGCAGCACATGATGCTTTTATCTATGTAGTCAGGATGACCCCAACCCCCAGTGACAACATCCAGCACCTCTCAGCATGAGGGAACAGAACCTTAGACCCCCTTTTCTGTGATAATGTTTGGGCCTTGCAGTCAATCACTAGCACCAAGCACTGTCACATTACAAAGGGAGCGATGTCACCACTCCTCCTACCCCAGGTGCATGGGTTAAAGTGAAAAAAGTATTGGTTTAGATTACTTAGTACAGTGCAAATCTGTAGGAAAGTTGAGACTGACATAAAGGGGGTCAGTGGGCAAATATGTCAAGGTTAGGTAGATTATATGCATAACAGTGT
>NC_092866.1:22967296-22968890 GCF_032062135.1 Pyxicephalus adspersus
AAAAAAACAGTGTTCAAAGTTGTAACAATTACTTAGAGGTGTGTTCAGAGATCATATATATATATTCATTGTCGTTCTCACAAAATTAGAAGTGGAGTAAATCACATGAGATAGCAAAGAGTCTCAATTCTTACAGTCTCAGTCCTGACAAGCTTTTCCCAGTTCAGGCTTCTTCAGAGGAAGATGAAATGTATAGATGTTCCACTGGGGTTCAGCAATATATATGTGTCATGTTATTTCATTTATGCACATATTCTACCTAACACTGACAATTTGACAGATTTGATAATATATAAGGGGTGAGCTTCACTGTAATGTAACTACGTAAGGGTCTATTCATTTGAGGATACCTTACTTATTTAACTAGTGCAGTGCAAAGTTTGTTTTTTTGTTGTTGTGAATGTGAAATTAGGTATTTGCATATACAAATAATGTAGTTGATAAGTAACACAAATAAAATACAAAAAAAGTTTTCTAAATAGATATGGATACTAACCAAAAACTACAATATCCATGTACACACCAATGTTATGTATTGCTGTAGGATTAGTGACCATTTAGTAAGAATGAATACTCCTACTAAATGTCTATTACTCCTTTTTATATACAAAGCCTCACATATCAAACAGAATTCAACTGTGAATTCTGGATGTAGGGAATCACACAGATCTTAGATTAGGTAAAAATATGTGAACTTTCTAAAGCAAGACTTGTATAAATATATAACATCAAAAGGATGATAGAATAAGCAACTAAATCACTGATAGAAGTTTGTTCTTCACCTCTGCAAACTTCAGATTGCTGTTTATAAATGACCACTCCAGTAGCTGCTGTATAGTTGGAACCCCAACGTTCTCATTTTTTTCCATAAAGATTTGATAAAAGTAGCAATCTTGTACTTTCTGACCTGCTGACCTGAAACAAAATAATCATCATTTGTTTAATCAAACAATAACGAATACTCCAGTTTTATCTATATATAAAAACTTAAGGGTTAAGGGTCTTATGCCTGCCATGGCCTATACACAGATGGGGACAAATATTCCTCTGGTTTTTTTTGCCACTTTCAAAATGGAAGTAATGCAATGATTAAAAGATGGTACTTTAACTAAAAAAAACTGTTGTTGAATAAAAGGTACACTGATAAATAACAACCTGAAATACTAAAATATTTAACTAACAAATTGTTTTCTTTGTCACTAGAACAAATTGTAAAAGGGCATTTCTCCAACAGGATTTGCACTCACCAAAAATAGATGTAATGGTGACCTTAGGTGGTGTATGTATAAATAGTTTCCATTAAGGATTTGATCAATGAATATAAATTGTAGTTGAAACAAATATATGATGCCAAATTCAGAGGGTATTTGGGATCATCTACCCCATAGTTCCCTGGAAATGGGATAAAATGACCTGGATAGGACCATAAGTAAACCCATTACTGCAGAATTACTGTTCTATATTTGGGATCCAGGCCCGAAGTGTTCTGAAAGGAATGGGTTGGCCAGGCACTCCTCCCTTTTCTAGGCCAGAAGTTAGTAACGGCTCTGGTGCACCCGGCCATTGATAAAAAGGCACCTGCCTTAGAGACAGG
>NC_092866.1:22970081-22981728 GCF_032062135.1 Pyxicephalus adspersus
CTACAGTTGATTGTAAAATGGAGCAATTAATTGAAAAAGAAAAAACTACTTAAGTAGTTTTTTGTTTTTTTTTACATTGGCAGCTAAGCTTCCTACTCACTTCCTCCCAGAGGACCTGATCTGTTTTTGCATGGGAGTTTCCAAGGCTGGACTTTAGCTAGGTCTCTTGGGTGGAGAAGGAGTTGCTAAAATAATTGTCTCAGCAGTCCAGCTTCCACTGGTTCTCCCTTCAGAAGCATTCTAATATCTAATGTAAATATAAAGCAGGTTCACTGGGATGGGAAGCTTAGCTGTTTAAAGAATTATTCAAAACTACATTAGTACTTCTGCTGTGAAGTTTGAAGGTGGAAGTTTCTACAGAGGTCAGCGACTTCCTACTGAAAAGTGAAGCATCAGTTTTACCTTTAGTCATCCACAGTTGTACAGGTTTTTGCCCTGTACAGAAACTGCTTCATCCAAATAAGTTGCACACATTTAGCTTCTCACAATGTGCATTAGAAGCTACAGTGTGGTTTGGAACATCACTTCCAAGGACTACCACCCACCCATTAAGGCATTTTGATATGTGAATAACTCCTCCTAAAACGGCACCAAACCTTTTTAGTTTAGCTTTAAAAGATAGCCAACTGCTTGTATCAGGGCCGAGGGTTCTTGGGAGGTAGGGTGCTGTGCTGCTTTTAGGAACGTTTGTGGCTCAGTCGTTAGCATTCTGGCCTTTGTAGTGCTAGGTCCCAGGTTGGAATGTCGGCCAGGACACTATCTGCATGGAGTTTACAGGTTTTACCCATGTTTCTGTAGGTTTCCTCCGGTTTCCTCTCAAATTCCACTAAAACTTGCTGTTAGGTTAATTGACTTCCACCCAAATTTGTGGTAATGACATATGATTATGGTAGGGACATAGATTGTGGTAATGACATATGATTATGGTAGGGACATAGATTGTGAGCTTCTTTGAGGGCAGCTAGTTGCGTGATTATAGACTTTGCATAGTGCTGCGTAATATCTCAGCGCTATATAAATACTGTGTACCACCAGCTATCAGCCTGCTTTGCATACAGAAACAGTGATGGTGTAATTTAAAGTATGTACTAAAAACAAAGGGATTTTTAAAAATTCCATTAGTGTGTTGATTTTTTGAACGGGGGGGGCGGGATATAGCAAAGCAGAAAAGGCAAAATATAGGCTGCTTAAACTTCGGCTTTGAAGCTCAATTACAGTTTGTTAAGAATATTTAAACATGTAAATGTCCTAAGCCAGACTATAGATTCACCTAAGGAGTACCCTTATGTCTCCTGAAAAAATAATGTAAGGGGGAATGTAGAGTGGAGGAGGGGAGGAGAGTTGTGCAGCTGAGATGAAATAGCCATAGTATTGAAGTATAAAGTAGAGTATTTATAAAGTATTAGTAGAAGCAAACCTTTTTCTTCTGATGTAAATCCAGATGCAGCTTCCACTTTTTCTAAAATTTTCCTTAGCTTCATTATTTTCGTTGCACATACGTATCCATATCTAAAGGTAAAACACAAAATAAAAAATGACTGAGTTTGCGATTTTTATAATGACACTGTTATATTTCTTATATGTAATTTATAACTAATGTACATTAAAACAATGTGCACACAAAATGCATTGCAATGACTTGCTTCCTTAGATGTCAGCTGTGGTTTACAAATGGTTCAATTTATCATGCTTTATATCAGTTATATAAGTTATATCATGCTTTATTTCCCCCGACAATCATTAGTTTAAGTTGTATACCTGTTACTTCAAAAAAAATTATGAAAATAACAATGGAAATGGCAAAAACAAATTGTTATAGCTTGTTGAAATGAGCCTACAGAAAATCACAGTATATAAGTTTGTTGACTGTGATATATGCTTTACAGCCAGTATTTAGCCATGTCTAATCTCTAAATCATGCTTCCTGTCTTCTCTCCTAGTAACTAAATAAAGCAGAAGGAGATCAAATTGTAGACAAGAATAAGTTGCTTCTAGGTCAGCTTTACCCACTAAAATCTCAGATGATTATGAACATGTTAATTTATTTTAATAGCGATTTAAAGCCTTTTCAAATCTGCAGATACCTGCAGGACCTAGGGATCATGCAACAAGGATCCTAGCACAAACATCTTGTTATAGGATGACAACACTCCGATCCTGTCTCTCAAACATGATGCTGTATTGCCATTCTATTTAAACCCTAACTACAGATTCAGTGTGGGTCCACAGATACCCACCTCTATTTCAGTAATGTGATGTCTGTTCTCTCTCTGGCACTGACATCTTCTAAATGGTTTATTCCGCGTGCAATATGGTTATCTATATTGACCAACCCAGAATTACATAACTCAGAATGCCACAGGTGCACTAAGCAAATAATTCATCTTGGTAGACGCCAGAATTGTACGCTGAGCTGTGCATGCCTAAATGTACAGTGCTCATTTTATGACCACAGTTCCACGTATATGCCCCTCTCTGATTTAGTTTTATTTTGTCACTAGTTTGTGGCAATGGCAGTCTATTGGGTTTAGCCATGAAGTCATGGTTAGTCAGGGGCACAGAATACACACTAGGGGACATTTTTCAATTATGTAGTACACCAAGCTAAATGGCAGCAGTGAAAAAAATCTGTGAAACCATTTTATGAATTTTTTTTTTTTTCTTATGTCACACAGCAGCTGATTTAAAGTGGACGACTTCCTAATTATATTCATTTAGAGTAAATCTTTCTCATCTTCTGTAATAGCTCTGGCTCTGTCTGACACTGAAAATCAGTTGAATTAGGCAGACGCAGGGAGTCACACATACATTGGCAACCTGTCATCTAGTCTTTACCAAGTGAATGACGGCCTCATTTGCATTTTTTTGGGTTGATTTTCTTGATAAACATCATCCCTGTACTTCTGACTAGCAGAAGTTATGCTATGGAATCTATCTTACAGACATAAAAAAGTCAAAGAGTCCAAGTAATTAGACAGTATTATTAGTTTGCATTTCTCTGTACTCATCTTCAACAACTCTATATTAATATACTTTAACCACAGTTTTTTCTGTAACTGGTAAGGTGAAACAGGAGTAGCACAGATGATACCACACCATGGCTTCTCTTCTAAACATTGCTGAACCACCAAGGCATTTTGTGCAAAAGCACTGGATATTTAGAACATGGATCACACTACACATGAAACCGCAATGCATGTTATTAAATGTAAGACTCCAATTTCACCTACATTCTTAAAGGATTCACAATCTCCGTCCTGAGAAGTGCTTGTGTTTCACTGTAATATTCCACGTCGGTTTTCTCTTTCGGTCTCAGAAGAACAGAGTCTAGCACTGAACTAAAGGAGAATAAGCTGTACAAAAAGATGAGAGTAGTTTTATGATGTTATCAGATGTGTACAAATATCAAGCAAATACTGGATTATATGGACTTTATCTACTCACCAAAACAAGGTTGAGTCCAGGTAGCAAGAATTGTAATGACCCTGGATTCCTTTCTTCTTTCCGATCATTACCTCTAAGCCTTCCTTTTCTGTGCGTGGAGGGGTGTTCCCTTCAACTACTTCACTTAGGTATCCACCAAAAGCTTATAAAAAATTACAATGACTACTTTTAACAATATGTCAATAAATGTTATATTATAGACAATATATACAAGTATCTAGTTTCCCACCAATGTTTGAAAGTATTATTTTAAATCCCAGGGCTTTTATGCAAGAGGTCCCTTTGTATTTACCACATCAACTACAGTGATGAATGACAGCAAGACCTTGCAGAGTAGCCATTCACAGGAGAAAGCTATAATAAAGTCAAAGAAAGTTGCTTCCACAACAACACAGCCAGAAAATCTATCACTCTATTACTGAAGAATTTCTGATCTCAATACATATGGATAAACATTTTAACAAATCTGCACATGTACGTGATAAAGGTACGATGTGAAAACCTGAAAGGTTTTACCTAAAGAGTTACAGCGCTCAATCTGATTGGAGACCGGCTGAAGTGATGCGAACCTCGAGTCTGGCCTGCAGCTCTTCAGTTTCACGAAAAGTGCTTTTTTAGGGGCACAGGTAAAATATCTTGTCCCTTTGAAAGTGCCATCAGTGCATCCTGCACATTCATCTTCCTAACAGATGAACAAAAAACAGTCACATGTGTACTTGGAGACATAGGAGGTGATTTATTTAAAATAGCAGAGAAAGAGAAATCAGCACAAGTAGTTGTTGCCAGCAATAACCAATCAGGTTTCATTTTACAGAATAGTTTCATTAAATCAATAAATTTATACTTGGCAAAAAAATATTTGAAAAAGTGTGTATTTATTGCAATTACAGCTGCAGTCATTTATTGTTTTCACCAATTTGTAAGTTTTCTTCTAATTATCTCAGAAATGCACAGAAACACTGACATCCGTTTGATGGTAAAATTAATGAAACACAAAATGAGATGTTTTGACAATTTAGAGGAGACATGGGTCCCTTCAGCTGAAATTAAGAAAAAATGAGGGCAATCAAAGTAACATTTTAAGGTCTAGGTAAGCAATAAAAAATAGACAGAAAATTTTAAGCTGCCATTTAAAAAAAACTAGACCCATCTGTTTATAGGCTTCATTCTCTAAGTAACTGACCCGAAGCAAGAATGCAGCTAATGAAGGCAGATTAAAAAGTCACAACATCTGATCTGCATAATGTGCTCGTTCAAGGTCATTGGCTCAGAAAGTAATAAGGGCCTTTGAACAAGCCAGAATTTTAAAAGGTAAACTCAGGTTTCCTTTCAACATTTTATCCAGTATAGGTCTGTAAACAAAGTTTCTTAATTTAAAAACTTGTCGGAATAGGCAAATTGTGGTATTCAATTCCTATCCACAATCACAGCTATACCAATCTTTTCTCTGATGGATGGAAGTAGCACATGAAAACACATACATGTTCCTTTTGTCCCTTAGAAATGGAAATGTTTGGAACCATTAATATGAGAATTTCTCATTACAATATGAATAATACCCCCCATTTAGGGGGGTATCAATATATAGCTCAATATAGAGACACTTAGAAACTTTAAGCACTTTCTCAAACATCCCAATATACTTAAAAATTACTTTTAAGTAAATTGTTTCTAATTACCAGCTCCAGTCCTGCTAGCATTTCATTTACTCCGACAGGCTGGCCAATCCAACGGATCACTCCATAAAAAGGTGGGTTTTCTTTAACCTCTGCAAGTGATCCCACCTCAAGGCCATGTAAATTAGACATGTGTGGCAGTTCTGGTGGGCTGTCTTGCAGGGAAGTATGGTTTATATCGCCAATGACTGATTGCACAGACAATGAGAGAGGTGTATGTCCCATTGTGCCATTAGTACTTGACATCTTGGAGAGGCTGAAAGGAAGAGAATGGAATCGATTCTCTCCAGGTGAGCAGCTGCTTGCTGTAGGCTGCAAAGGGGGAGAGCAATGTCCATATGATGATGGAGAAGTCTCTGTCAAGGATTTTGCTGAATCTTCAACAACTGAAAATTTGAAATTTGAAAAAAAATCAGATACTAGTCATTCACAAGACAATATTCTGTACATGAATTTACAAAACATATATCAATACCTAATGGCAAACTATGTCATTCCATACCCAGGTTTGTCCTTTGCATATGGTAACAAAATTGTAAAACAGAGACACATTTATAATGACATTTGCATCCTAGTATTATCTTTATACATTTGGTGGCGCAGAATAAATTACATGTATAGCAAAAACTTATTTTTTTAGAATAATTTTAATTACCATTTTAGTTTTGGAGAGAGTAGCAAGGTATTAGCACCCCTGTCAGGTTTATATTACTGTCTTTTTCCCTACTGAATAGATTCACCCTTTCTGCTGGTGACTACTGCTAATTGTTACAGTTGTCACAGAACAGAATGTTGGGGGTAAATCATCTAAAAAAGCCTTTCTCCACCTTTTTAACATTGGAGAACCATTCAAATACCGTTCAGGTCCTCAGGGAATTATTACTATCCTTACTATATCTACATATAAGCTAAATTGATTGCTGGTGTCACTTAAACTGACCAGAGAGGCACAAATGCTTATGGCTCAAGGAACCCCTGCAACTTTCTGGAGGAACCTTAGGGTTCCACACAACTCTGGTTGAGAAACACTATTCTAAAAGATGCCTGTTCTGGTGACAAATGCCGGAAGAGGTGCTTTGTAAATTTTCCCACTTGGTGTTTTAGGAAGCTGGGAACATCCCAAGGAGAAATAAGTAAAAGAAATAAAAAAAAAGGTTTTAAAACATAAAAGGCTCTTTTTTTAATATTATTATTACAAAGCAGTGAATCTGACATGACTGTCCACTTGAGAATGTTTGGTGAATGTCACTCTCCACATGCATGCCTGCGCTTGTTTCTAAAGACTGAACCACTTGCTGCTCCCTATATTTTTTTCTATGTGCTGGTGTGGGTGAGAAAGAGAGGAAGCATTGATCTGAGGAAGCAGTTACTGCAGCGCAGTCTAAGCTTTTTTCTGAAAATATCCTTTACATTTTCAAAGTACTCTATGTAATATTTATTTGAGGTGATTTCATAGTGAAAACAGTAGCCAAAATGTTACAATATTATTAATATGACACAAAAATAACCATTACATTTTCTACATTCATCAAATTACCCTTGTTTGAGAATTAACAAGAGTTTGCCTCCCTCCTTACCCCAAGTGGTAATTTATATTAATATAAATATATACTAGCCCCAGTTGTAGAATTTTTTAAACCAAGTTCTTGGTGTTTAAATAATAAATTTTACACTGTTTTATTCACCAAAAATTTGTCTCTATACCCCTCCCTTTCCCTGAGATTAGCTAAGCACAAATCTAGTTAGGTTCAATAGAAATGTGAAAGGTCTCCTCCTACTGAAAGACCTGCATTAGAACATATGAATTTTTCCAATGAGAACACCTAAATGCAATGCATAAATCACATAAGAACAGGGGGTATGGGCTTGTAGAAGTACTGCTAATATCATCACAAAATCAATTAGAATTTTCTGTCTGGACAAGGTGTACTTTTCTATAAAAATAACAGAGCTAATTTGTTCATATATGAGAACAAGCTGTTTTAAGGATCACAGGGCTTACTTTTTAACTGAAAAAAAAAAAAAGTACAACCACTAACCAAAGGATTTCAAAGTCAATGGAACATCCCTTTTGTTGCAAAACTGCCTGGTTGTTAAAAACACAAAAGCTTAGATGTGAGCCAGTGAAGGTAAGAATAGACTATTGTTTGTATGGTGCTTGGGGACTGTCTGTCAGAATTCTTATATGCCTCACCAGCTCTTTTAGCCAGGCTCACCACCAGGCACATTTCAGTAACCACCCGGCTGTTTTTGGTTAGTTACTGAAAAAATTGGGCCACAATACAAGGATACTGGACACTTGGCACAAAAAGACAGTGGAAAATGGACATACCAAGAGAGTGGGCATTAGAAAGTAGTACACATAGTAAAGAAGTTGTTGTGTTTGACCACCCACCAACAGCTTTAAAAAAATTTCTGGCTAGAACACTAATGGTCAATACTAAATAGAAGGGCCATTTTGCATGTGAAGCAATAACATAATGACTGAAGCATCCTAACAAAGTCCTTATATTAAAGAGACACCACTGTACCTTCACAGCGGCTGCTTTCTTGTAGACCAGAACTTCGTAATGATCTCTCTCGAGCTGTAAAGACACCATTTATACAAGCAGTTGGAGGTTTGCCGATGTATATGTTAGTCAGCATAAAGTATATACTGCACATTTATTTATGTTATATACAAAAGATGCAACTAGGATAGAACATGAATCTTTAGATTAGATAGTAACCTGATGCTGTATAAAACATTGCCACCATCTAACAATATATTAGTTACCAAAGCTATGACCATGTAAAAAGAAAAAAAACTTGCAACAGGTGCCTATGTCTTTTTTACTCTATTACATTAGACTAATGATAACAGACAGTTCCCTTTGGAGATCCAGTCCTATAGGACTATAGACGGTAAAACAGACTGTTTTCTGTCACATGACTGCAAAAAAAATGTATTGTGAATTCACAACATAAGAAAGCAACACAGGCAAGGAAAACTGTTCAACTTTCAGTTTTTTAAAAAAAACTTTTCTGTGAAGTCATGTGTAGAAGTTAAACATCTTTTACTATATGTAGCTCCTCCTATTTTGATTATCTTGGTTTTACTTGAAGTATTTCACAAAAGAATAATAGGAACCAATCATAGTTTTCATCTTCCTGTTCAATGGAAATATATTGTTAAGGCTTTTCCTAAACATAATAAATATATACAGGCATATATAAGAAGGCAAACAGCTATGTTAGTGTAGTACAGAAACCAACAACAGCTAGTCAGTATTGTTCACTATCACTTAGCAGACTGTGAGTAGTTTAAAGCCAGACTGACCGCTTTGGTTTACTGGGCTTTGCACATCATATTAGCTCTCCATGCAGCCTTGTTTACTAACATATGTAATGTTGTATAAAATCTGTACAATAAGGAAACTTGGGCTGAACAGTAGGCTTGTTTAAGCCGTTGTCTATAACCACTAAAATCATCAAATCTTTTTTCACTGCCAATAGTGTCAACAATGGCAAACACAGTTACTACATTTGTGGCTTGAATGCCTTTCCTATGACAACATCTGAGGCTACAATAAAAAGAAATAGGTACTGGATGACTAATTCAGGGAATTGATCCAACTGGAACTGATTCAGACAATAATTTTTTGTTACAATCATCAAATTAATCATCAAATTAAAAAAAACATGGAGTTGTTTTAATGGCCTTTGATTTCCTACTAAAGCAGCAGAAACATTGGTTTAACTTTATAGATTTGCCAGTTGACATATTTGTCTACTATGTGTTTATGTGCTTTGTTATTAATTTACAGCCAGAATTATATTTATATATGGTTGGGAAGGAGTAAGGCTGAATTTCAAGAAGATAATAAAAAAAACTAACATGAATGCGCCTTTATAAAAAAGTATTTTTATTTGAAGCACCTGGATCTCACTTGGCATCAGCCTTTTGCAGTTCAATTCTCACTCAGGTAGACAGAGAAGCTGCACAAGAAAGCAATTGGGTGTGCGGAGGTGCAAGAAGAATACTGATAGGAGGAAAAAACTGGAGTGAGAAGTAAAATGAGTTTATTGGCGTGTTTTTTTTTTTTTTTTTAATTTCTTTTCACTGTTAACTATAGCAATAAGTGTGTGGTATAAACAAACCAACATTTGAAAAAAAAAACACAAAAACACAATTGTCCTTCAACATCCCCTGAGTACATTCCAGATGAAGTATAATAAGCAACCTACCTTCTTCCATATACCAATTAGATTTGCTCTTCGGCTGATGTGGAGTTTCAATCGAGCTACCATTTAATGTGTAAAAAAATTCTGACCGGTTTCTGCTTCCTGATTCAGAGGTAGATCCTGCTACAAAGAAGACAAAGGCATGCTTCAGAGAACCAGCTTTGAAAGGTTAAAATATTAATATGAGCCATTTACTGAAACATGTAATGTATCTATTGCACTGCCTAGTAATAAAAGAAAACCTATACTAATCAAAATGTTAGCTGTCTGGCTGTCTTGCTGCTTCATTGGCTTTAGGGCCCATCTGTCAACTGCAATAATGCATGTTATTTTAACATGTACATTAAGGCACCTGGCTGAAAAAATTAAGCTTGCAATACATCCTTACATGCTAAAAATACACCAAAGACCCCATTTTTTTTCATAATGCATTACCATGGTGTGTTAGGGTGCAATGCAGAAACAAGCTACGTGCATTACCACACACTGCAGTAACATGCATGTTGCCATAATGCAAATATGTAATGGCTCAGTAATTGTTGAGTCATTGATCTGTAACTTTTGCAGATCAGGAGTTCTAATTTCATTGTCACATAGTGACAACATGTTGTCTGGTCAGTGACGTGGAAAGCAATAAAACATAGGACAGCCAGGCTCTTCATTAGTTCAAGAGCTCCCTTGTACTGATGTACACTCTGTAAAGCTTTTTGTAACCTGGTACTCTATCATAAATACAATAAACTAATTTTACATTCAAACCTACTTTTTTATATTAAATATCTGAATACAGAACTTTAGAAAGACTGTACAGCATTATTAATCAAACTTTTTAAAAGTAACATCCTTCTGAATTCTAAAAGATGCGAGACACCTTAGCTCAATAGAGATTAACCTGTACCTCCTTGTATTAAAGTCATGCAAGACAGTTAGCCATGTACAGCCAGAAATGGACACACTAAACATAGATTACCCCAATTTCTTACATCAACAGACTGAAAGCAGAAAAAAGGATTTTTTTCTACTAGGAAAACCTCCAACACACACTGTCGTTTCAGGATGTGTCTTGAGACACAGACAATAAAATCTTCAATTTTTTTTCTTGCAAAGTATAAACGAGTACATTTTAAGCACAAGTAATTTAACTTAGCTGGTACCCCTTGCAAGCAATACACTGTTTTGTATGTAAGTATGGCCAATGCACACTTTTTGGTAGTTTTAGGGAGTAATTACATAGCCAGTATAATATAACACAGGCAATTAAACTTAGCTGGTACTCTTTGCAAGAAATACCCCAACTCCATCTTGCTTTTTAAATAAGGAGAATAGTGCTCCTCATGAAAGCCCTCAAGGGTCAGGTTTGCATGGGATACCAGCTATCATTAATGAACATGCTATAACACACCAGTACTTATAAATGTAGTTCATCTCCCAAACAAATCTGAGTGGCCACCATTGTTGTAGTTTGCTTGAATTTGGCGCAGACTGGACACTCAGCTGCCTACCTTAAGCAATGTCTGGGCTTTTAGTATGTACCTTTGAGGTGGTAGGTTCAGGTTAGCCTGTCTACCTCATATTGTATATACAGTATGTCCCAAAGTTGGGAAATTCCATTTAGGGACCACACTAATCATACGTGCCCTGATGTGCCAGTGTGACTCCCACATGTATACCCTATAACTTATGCAACTAAAATGTATGTTTCTAACCTTAGTAGATACAAAGTGGATTAGTTATTTGCAGGCTTTTTTACAGAAATAAAATCCTGACAGTGGTTCTCTACTCTATCCAATAAAAACAAATGTTGGTTGGAGATACACTTTAAGGTCTTTAAGAAAAGCAAAGCCATTTAAAACAAAGATACAAGAATGCCTAACAAATTTGAATAATCAGAGTCTAATGCTACAACTTCATGATTGACAAATAAAAACTGAAACAAAGGGAAAGTCTGTTTCACCCTCAGCAACAACCCAGTGATAGACATGAACATATATGCATATACAGAACAAAATGTAAAAGGTGGTTGGGGGCAGATAGCCTGGGCACAGTCTGTAGTATTTATTCATTGGCATTTCAGCAATTTGTAGATCACCTTTCTAAAGTGCAAATAGTGTTGGTCCTATTAAACTGTCACAAAACTACATATAATATCAAATAATTTTTTTACTAGAGCTAAAAAAGGAATATTAAAATGTATGAATAATTGTAATACAGGTATTTGTAACAAAAAGAAAAAAGAGAAGAGAAAGCAGCTTTTTATGGCAAAAGGTAGTTAGTGTATTTGCAATTTAGGAAACAATAGTTAG
>NC_092866.1:22982539-22989972 GCF_032062135.1 Pyxicephalus adspersus
ACTTTTTATTGTAGAAGGTAAGTATGGCATCGGGAACTGAGACAAGATTTCTGTTATTTTGTGTTACGGTTTAGCATAGGAGGACTATGTTGATTCTAGGCAGCATAGGAGAACTATATTAAGCTCAGCACTGCTAACTATTGTTTCCTAAATCTCAAATACAATAACTACCTTCTGCCATAAATAGTTGCTTTCTCTTCTCTTTTTTCTATTTACTCACAAAAAAACTAGGCTTGGCAACTATTTTCTCTTTATCATAAGTGACCCTCCCTCTAGTTAACGATTAATCTCTACTATTTGTAACAATGTTAAAGCAACATTGTTAAATATTCTCCTAACAAATGTTAAACTGACCCCATAGTTGAAATGCAAGAGAAGCATGATCCACAAAGTGAACTCTCAGTTTGCTAGGTGAACAGCTTCTACTTTTTTAGTAAATTGATCTCAGTGTACTCTATTAAACAATGAGCTAACACTGCGTTTGTCATACCATCCAAATAATCTTTTACGCATAAATAAAACAGGTAAGATGGCAACTGAATCATAATTCTATTTCTAAATATTATCTAAATATGGACTTTGTGCAGAATTTGGAGCTAGTGACAGAATCGCCAGCTTTAGCAGCGACTCATAATATCCAATGGAGCTAATGATGATGGTACACAGTGATTAGTAGCTGCATGAATGAGAATTATAGTCAGCTATTGCAGCATCAGCAGAAAAAAAACAGATCTGTAACTGGTACAAAGCTGCTAGTGTGACATTCCCCCAACTCTGGCCACATTAAAAATACCCCCATAAACAATCCAAAGTGTCTTTGTTAGAGATTCTGTAGCATACTACTTTGTGTATCAGAATGTTGTAATATAAGATTAGTGAAAAAACGTGGCTAGAATTCAGGGTTTATGGAGATGGATATCTAGTTCTTACTTTGGTATAATAACCAGCTTACATATTTTTTATTTTTACTTCTGAAAAGTCCAAGGCTGTGGATTTTAGCAGTTTCTTGAAATGCATTGTCTTGCTAGTAGGACACATATGTGAGTCCATTCTTTTTTAATTATTTTAGGCATATAAGTTGTCAACATTATTGGATTATCCTTTATAAAAAAATAAATGATAAAGTCAATATAATTTTTTTCAGTTTTTCAGGCAGAATTCAGAAGTAGAAGAGAATGAAATAACCTATCCGTAACAGGAACTCATTGTAGAGAAATGAGAATGTAGTGTATTTTGGGGCCGGCCACAAGAAAAAAAAAACTAAATTACAAACTTCTATTTCTGAAACAGTTTATTTTGAGTTAGCCAAACACTGCTTACATTACAGGATGCCCAGTAAATCCAAAAGTAAAATTTCCACTGCTAGCCATGGAAGGGACATCAAGACAACTACTAGTTGTATAAAGTCACTGTAATAAAATTTACACAAAAAGACTAACAAAAAAAACTTGAATAATAAAAATTGTTTGCTATTGTTAAAAGTAGAACAATGTTTGCTTAAAAAGATATTATGCAGGATATAAGGATGCATGCCGTTCTTGATAACATTTCCAGTGAAAGATTAATGAATGCTCTTCTGTTCTATAGGGGGGGGGGGGGTGAGAGTGGCACCCTGGTGTGCTCTTTTCCATATAAAATACAGTGGACTTTCAGTAGTTTACACTTGGACCTACATGGAGTACATGGACCCCAAAAACGTGTGGATTTTAATACATACATGAGCACTGTATGCTTGATAAACAGATGCAAATATAAAAAAGGTCTTCTCCTCCTGTTTCATTGTTTGCATCTGTCTGTCATTTACAACTCCTATTTTAATGTAGAGCGCTGTGTAATATGTTGGTGCTATAAAAATACTGTTTGTTATTTTTATTATTATTATTATTATTATTAATAATAATAATAATAATATATGTGTGCTTACAACATTTGATTTGATTAAGCATTTTTCAGTACTGTGGTACAGAGTTCAATAGTTAAAATTCATAAATAATTTAAAAAGTGCATTAATATTAAACAGGTTTTATTTAGTGCCAACATAATATGCAGCGCTGTACATTAAATAGGGGTTGCAAATGACATACAGGTACAGACAGTGACACAGGAGGAGGAGAGGACCCTGCCCCGAAGAGCTTACAATCTAGAAGGTGGGGAGGTATCACACAAAAGGAGGGGGATATGGAATGGTGGGATAAGTAGTGAGGGTTTTAGGAGACAGAGTAAGACGGGTAGGCAAGTTTGAAAAAATGGGTTTTCTGTGCTCCTTTAAATGAGCAGAAAATAGGAGCAAGCCGAATAGGACGTGGAAGGCCATTCCAGAGAGTTGGGGCAGCTTTAGAGAAGTCTTGCAGTAGTGTGTGTGATGAAGTTATGAGTGAGGAAGTCATTAGTAGGTCATTAGAGATGCGGAGAGAGCGGCTAGGGGTGGATTTTTCTACAAGGTCAGAAAGGTAAATTGGACAAGAGATGTGGAGGGATTTGAAGGTAAAGCACAGGAGCTTGGATTTGATTCTAAGGTGAAACGGAAGCCAATGAAGAGTAATACAAAGAGATGCAGATCATATATACTGCATGTTAAAATAGATATCTGCATTTTAGCTATTAGTTATAGTTATTAGCTAGTTATTTTTTATAACAATTCAGAGAACAGAAGTGGAAGCCTGTCCAGCAAAATTCCATTTATTAGAGTAAGGGAGGAGTCTGGAATGAGTTCACAGTTAAATGACAGTTCAAATAAAGACAAATGTATGTGAAAATCTCTTCCTTTAGGAAAATACTTACAATGTCTATGTTCTTATAAGTTATGTGTTTGATAGGGAAAGTTCACTAATCTTCCTAAGAGGTAGTTTGAGAAATAAAGGGATTATTTACCTACTATGATGCCCCATGTTCCTGGTTTACTGAACAAATTGTTAGCTTTAAGGACTGCATTTAATGTGGGGGACAGGTCATGGTTGTGGGGGACAGGTCATGGTATGAAAAATTATTGAAAATGAATGTATAAAACGAATATGCCTATCATAACAAAGACAAACCTAAATATAAGACGATGTCCACCTGGAGTCTGTAAAAGAAACCAAGAAGACCAGATTGTGCCATGGACAGGTTTATATAATTTGTCATTTGTACTGTGGAACAAAAAATCAAGACTACTGATAATTATAATATATGTTAAAACCAACCGGTGGTCCCCAACAAAATTTTGGTGGTCTGCAGCTTTGGTCGGTGCGCCACCGACTGGGGTCAGGTGAAAGACCTCACTGGGAGGGAGCACCGGCAGAGCCATGGATCATGTCCCCTGTACAGATTGCAGGCTCAGGGAAGTGGGAGGGTAGTGTCTCTGGACTCGCACGAGACAAAAATGACCATTCGTCTCAGGCGATGATCATCTGACGTGTGTAAGTGTTTTCTACCAATGAGCTTTTAAAATCAACTTGAATCTGTAAAATTTAAAAGGTCACCTTCATTGAGTACATGCTTACATATTCTTGTATAAACAGAAATAATAAAAAAAGGTAGATTTTACAACAAGGAATGATTTTCAAGATGAGCTCCAGCCATGCATAGTTGTACAGACCTGTACTGAAACTGCTTGATCAAATTTAACTGCACTCGCTTCAGATATTTACAAATGATGGAAATTATTTAATAATGCATGATTTGTATTATGTATGCAAAACAAATGCTTAAAGCGTAAGTAAACCCAAAACAAAAAAAAACAAATAAAAAAAAAAAAAATCACACTTACTTTCAATGCCGTAGATCAGTCTATCCATCGGGAGGTTTCATCCAGCGTCGTCCCGGTATCTGTCTTCAGCGTTCTTATTCCTACATCACTCGATCTCGCACTGTGCAGGCGAGAGATCGGGTGATGTAGATTGGGAAAAAACTTGCCAATCTCACTAGGCATGTGCGACATCAGCAATTTTTTTCTATTGATGAAAGGGCTCCTTCTACGCACAGAGCCTCCTGGGATACCTACGTCACGCATCGTCGGAGGCTCTGTGCTTGCATTAATTCTTGATCAACTAGGTGATCAAGAATAAAGTAAGCAGTGAGATGTTGCATTTAAAATAAAAAACACAAACAAACAAAATTTTTACTTTAAATAAAAGGGTTATCAACCCTTTTATGTAAAGTAAAAATTCTGATTTTAGGTACGCTTTAAGAGTAATAAGGAACATTACTGGTGCTTCCAGTATTTTTTTACCTTAATGTCTAGAGCACAGGCATCAGCTAGTACATCTGTACATTTATATAAAATGCAATTAGAAAAACGCCAGCACACAACATCTTAAGTCCTACAAAGTGACTTTTATTGGAAATCCCTTGAACAGTCTGCTGGTCTATGAAGGACAGTACACCACACAACCCTTTTTCTATTTAGATATCATGTGTTAAAACCTGTCAGAGTTTAACTGCAGCCTTTATCCTGGTAAAGTGATTCAACATCTGTATTTGTAGTCAAGCTTTGTCACTGAGAAAGAAAGCGAGGTAAAATCCAAAATGTTTGTGTTGTTATCAGAACAAGCGGTGAGCAAAATTTTTCAAATGTGGCCAGCTGTTTAGGTCATAACTGTTAAAACATTCCCCTCACTGCAGCAGATTCCTTCTTATTTCCTGTTCAGTTCATGAGACAGGATTTAGAATACAATTGGAAATACAGACAGAAAAAATTAATTTAGATTTATGATGGATTTTAAACTTTTGTCCATTTATACTTTAACATGTATAACAAAAATGGCCCTTTAATTATCCATTTAAATAAACAGATGACCAAAACTTGAACAGATACCAAAAAGTAGCTGCATTGGGGTATTTATCCAGTAATATCAAAATGTAACAAATGTAAATTAGGAAGAAAAATAACTTACCAACAATTCCACACCAAACCATATGCCAGTGACAGGCCTTTCTGGCATTAACGGTCCTCTATACCGTACAACACCTGGATAGTGCCCATCACCCGGCCTCATATACACTCTTACTGCAGAGCCAGTCTCTATCTGTAAGGCTTTAGAAAGTCTCACTTTATTCTTGAACAGGCTGTATCTCTCCTCACAGTTTGTAATGGCCAAAAGTAATTCAGCCAGCTTTTCTGCGATCTCAATAACATCCTTCTCATCCACAAAAAGAAAGGTATGGGGCTGATCTAAGATTTTTATTGCAATCTGAACTTTTTTGCTCTTGGAAGGGATGCTCCGGCTATGTGCTACTGCAGAACGCTCTTGGACAAACTGGCCAATGCTTCCTCTGGGGATCTTATTCTGCTTCTGGGGCGGTTTGTCAACCAAACTGCATTCCTGGACCAACAAATAAAAGATGCGCTCTTCCCAGTAGGTGGAGCTGCTTTTTTCCTGCCCCCAGAGGTTTGAACTCATTGTGACAAGGCGGTTCCTTCACCAAGTTCTTAATTCAGATGACTTTTTATACCCAACAATGTAGAATGTGCAGGTCCATGACTAGGACAGTGAAATCCAAATAACCTAAAAGAAAAATTGCTCAGTAAGGTTAGGCTGAAGAAAAAAGTTATACATGTGACTTTTCACTCTCTCATTTACATATAACATTAACCAGTAGATGTATATGGAGAACCAGGATTAACCGTTATAAAATCTATCTATCCTGTCTAAATGCTTGAAAAATGTCAGTACCATAATCATAAAAAAAGCTTCTACTTACAGGTAATTTAGCAATATTATAAATTGCCAATAGGCAAAAAAGTGCTGAGATAATTAACACTTACATTAGTACGTTCATGTCTCCATTACATTTACATCTTTTGCATTTCTGATCTTTTTGCATAACCTATAAACATTTTGATAGTATATTTGTTTTCCATCTAACTGTAAAGAATTGTAGGAATATTACATCGTAGATCGTAGACTTCTACAGAAGAAGACCCCCAAGTTGATCAATCTTCCACAGGATAAACATTCTGTGGCCCACTATGAAGTATTGATTATAAGAAATACAAGATAGTGAGATGAACTTGGAGATTTAGGACAAGCTAAAATAACTGCTGTAGCATCTAATAGAAAAATGTGAATTCCTCCAAGTCAAATTAAAGCTAAATAAAAATACTTTGAGTCAGACTTAGTATGGGTTGCTTAATATCTATTAGTCGATTTCTTGCATTATTTTCAGTGAATGGTAACAATAACCACCATTTACTACAAAATATATATTTACAAATATCTAGACTTTGCTTGAAGTAAGTATTATATAATAGACATTTGCTACAGAAGGCTTTGTGGATATTTATTATATACCCACAAAGCCTTCTGTAGCAAATTATGGAGTCATTATGGAGAATCATTATGGAGAAAACAAAGTTCAATACAAAACCATATTTCTATTATCTTTACCATTGCAACAACATTCAGATTATGCATTTGCTTTCACTACCTGCACCTATACGTGACAAGTCTTTTCAGTGTTCAACAGCCTAGCAAAAGTAATTAAGATACAAATTGCCTTAGCAATAGTTCTGATCTTGGTCCTGGACATAAAAGTAAATTAGTAGGTAGCAACATTTTTTTTTCTTTATTTACCTTAATAGCGTTCATCCATTAGGTAAATGAATCCATTGGTGTAGCAGCCCTAACAGTGGTCCATAATGCAGCTTGTTTGAAGTTGTTCTATTACTTAACGTAAATTGTGTATATGCTTTCAGTGCAATGCATTAGTGAATTTGTATCTGCAAAGAAACAAATATCAACATTTTAAATAAATGTATCTGTTGGATAATAAGATTTTTAATTACTATCAATAACAATAATAAATTAAAAATTACCAGTGTTTCTGTAAAGCTCACCCTGACCATTTACCACCTATCTCTCCTATGTTCCTTCATGGCATCGTCCCAACCATTTACCACCCATCTCTCCTATGTTCCTTTATGGCACCATCCTAACCATTTACCACCCTATCTCTCCTATGTTCCTTTATAGCACCATCCTAACCATTTACCACCCATTTCTACTATGCTCCTTTATGGCACCATCCTAACCATTTACCACCTATCTCTCCTATGTTCCTTTATAGCACCATCCTAACCATTTACCAACCATTTCTACTATGCTCCTTTATGGCACCATCCTAACCATTTACCACCCATCTCTCCTATGTTCCTTCATGGCATCGTTCCAACCCTTTACCACCCATCTCTCGTATGTTCCTTTATGGAACTATCCTAACCATTTACCACCCATCTCTCCTATGTTCCTTTATGGCACCGTCCCAACCATTTACCACCAATCTTTCTTATATTCCTTCATGGCATCATCCCAACCATTTACCACCCATCTCTCCTATGTTCCTCCAAGGCACCGTTCTAACCATTTACCACCCATCTCTCCTATGTTCCTTCATGGCACCGTCCCAACCATTTAGCACCCATCTCTCCTATGTTCCTTTATGGCACCATCCTA
>NC_092866.1:22990471-22997475 GCF_032062135.1 Pyxicephalus adspersus
CTCTTCTATGTTAACCCCCAGAAAAACGGGGGGGATTATATGCTCCACCACATATCTGGAAGCATTGGGTATATTCCAGTGGTGACCTCAGAAGGAGTTGTGAGGAAGCATTGAAGAGAAGAGTAGCCGGGGGTGCATTTTTAAACAGGCCATGTCAGTTTTTACCTGAAAAGAGATGATGACAGCGTCTAAAATTCCAGAGATACTTTCAGTACACTAAGCCCCTCCAAATTATGCTGCTTGAAAACCAGCTTTCACAAATACTTGTGTATTTCTGTTATTGGGGCAATCCACCAACAGAATATTATATTTAAAGATATATATTCCTATATCCATGTCACTGAAGATATCCTTCTAAAAATCCTAGTTTCCAAATTTTCTTTTTTTGAGTTACTGGGTCACAACATGAACATGTACTAAGATACAGTGAAGCAAAACCAAAGAACTTTAAAAAGTTTAAAAAAAAGTATTGGAATATCTGACCATCACCAACCAATAACTAGTAATTCTTATCTGACCTGATATGAGTTTTTAGTCTTTACTAGGGATGTCCCACAGTACCAGCAACAGGCACACATTAAAAAAATAATAAAAAAAAGTTACCAAACAATAGCTGGGAAAGCAGAAATCATATATCCAAAGACTGACGAGTTGAAATATATTGTTTTTGCTTCAATGTTTAAATATACTTTTAAAATGATAAGGTACAGAAGACTTCTTCTATCAGCAGTCACCTTAGATATGTATGGACCAGTAGCCACCTACAGCTTAGACACCCATCAAATTTTGCAGCATATGCTATCGGCACTAGAACAACGGAAAGTTATTCTTTTCTTAGAAAAGGATGGTTATTATGTAGGGTTATAATTACCATCTCACGGTCATCACGTGATGTTTCCCACCCTTTCTACACAGACCATGATTAAAATAGAAAACAGCTCACTTTAACTCATTCACCACACGAAATTCTACAATCTAAAAAGTCAAACATATTCTACCGATGTAAAGCTGAGAAGTAATAGAAAGTGATGTAAAACAGTAAAAAAAACAGTTAAGATGTGCAAAAATGTAAAAAGCCACACTACACCATAATATCACAGTTATTTCAGTTTAAGTACAGTAAAAGGTTCCTTTATGATGGTCAAAATACACACCAAATCCAACAAATATTTGATGCAAAAGAATCAAAATGTAAAAAAATTAATGTTTTTGAGCCATTTCCCAAATGTGCTCCTGATTTGTCACAAAATGTTGTTACAACAAACTTTACACAGGCAGGTTGTCTGCTACTGTTAACAATAGACATTCATCTTTGAGAAGTACTATGCAGCCATTACTGAAGTACATGTGGACGGCAAGTGCTTGTCTAGTCACCATAGAGTTTTTTTGCTGGTATTCAAGTGCAGTTGTGGTTCTTCTCTTAAAGATAAGCTTGGGGAGAGGTTAAAAAGAAGCAGATGGAGTGGTAGACCGCCTGAAGATGCTGCATAACACGTCTCATAAAATGCATCACAGGCAAACACCTGTAAAACAAAAGGATTTCAACTGCTTCCATTCATTTTAATGATAACTTGAGCTTTGTGGGGGTTGAAGACTGGTTGATTGGGGTGAACCATTACAGTACCACTGGAAAAAAATTACAGTCTGAACAAACCCTAATTGTCTACATAATAGGCTACAGGAGATCACAATAGGCTACAGGAGATCAGAAAGCATTTGAACACAGGTATTAAAAGAAAATGACAACAATGCAGTATATTTTAAAACAAAATGTTGCTCGTCACTGTTATTAGCCATCAAAAGATAGGTACACTGCGGTCATAAATAGATGGACATGGTCAGCAACAATGCTAAGGAAGGCCATAGCATTTAAACAATGCTTAATGGGTACTAAGGGACCCAAAGTGTGCAAAGAAAATATCTCTGCCACCATTACACCAGCCTGAACTATTGATACCAAATGCCCAAGGAGGTGGTAAACATTTTATTTCTCCACAATTGCATTACAATTATTTGCAGTACCTTGCTGATTTAATCACTGTAGGTATTCATATAGAGTCTTGCTTACAGTGTCTTCATAAAGCTAAATAATCATTTTATTGTTTTTGTTGCAAGAACATGTTTTTGAACCTTGACTTTATATCCCAGTAAAATCCAAAAATGAAAATATTCAAAGCATTCATGTTGATTAGTTTAAATTACAAGTGTTACCTTTGGAAATGAACTTTCATAAACCTATGGCTCTCTCCAGTCTTGGAGAGCTTTAATAAATCGGGTTCATTCCGTAACTGTTCTTGGAAGTAGCTGTACAGATACAGGACCTCTCAAGTCCTTACATTAGAGGGAAATGTAGTTTTGTAACCATTGTGCTCCCTACTTGTCACATGGCTATACATGATTTTCTCTCCTACTAGCTGAATTCGGAAATGGTAGGAAACAGCTGTAATGCAGTGTGCATGCATACAGTCATGAGAAAAAAAAATACAACCCTGAAAGAAGTTGTAACCCTTTTACCTTTTTTATCACGGATACAAAATGGTTTTGGCTCTAGATACAGTCCTAATACATTATTTATTAGCAAAGTTGCTTTCTGCTGTATATTCATTTTAAATTAATTGAACTATATGCTTTTTACATTGATGTGTTTTACAAAGACACAATTGGAAACACATGAAAATGCATTTTACGGTGTGTCAGAGAGAGTTTATGTGCATTTTCCCCCTATGTTAATGGGGGTCATAATGCAGATCACTGTGTACGCTATTACTCATTATGAATGTCTGTATGAATGTCTGGAAATGAGATACATTTTAACTGGATTTACATCACTTACATTGCATTTAGCATGCGCTGATACTTACTAAATGAATTTAAGTTGAGGTGCGTTGGTATTGACCCAATGTATTACATTGATGTACCATTTTTTTGCATTGCCAAGATGGGATTTGTTCACAGTAGGAGTGAAAGTACATTGCAAGCAAATACATCATCAAGCAAAAATGCAAAGTTATGAATCCAGCCTAACATTCTGCCTACTGTCCAATGCTACATTCAAGGCATTCCTCTGGTAATAACTAACTCCGTTACCAGTGTGTTCCAAATTCAGCTAGCAACCGATATTTCAAACCCTTAAAACAGAACTATACATTAAAAATATAAATGCAAGCAGGCAGGTTGATTATAGCAGAAAGGACAGGCAATGTCCAATATGCAATAAAACAAACTTACTGACAGCTCAATGTAAGATCCCGGCATACCCGACTGTCGAGAATGACAATGACAGCATAAAGACCCTAAAACTGCATGACAATAAATAACCTGTTTGTTTTTTTTCTAAAGTTTAGTTACATTTTTAAATGGCAGAGTGGAAATATTAGACTCTACATAGAGTCAATTTTGTGTTGCACAGGTGGTAGCAACCTTTTCACAATTCTGCTGGTTTTGTGCTGGTGCTAAACATCATTTACTTCATTTTTCTTTAAAATAAAAAACACAAATTGAAGCAGTTCTCTTTAAAACAGACCTTTATTTACCCCTGTATATATAGGAAATAGGAGGAAATGCATTCATAACATTAATGCTTTGTATTTCTTCTAGAACAAATATTTTCAAGCTAATCCATTTTAAGAGTTAAAAGCTCCAGGAAAAGCAGGTGAGTTTTTCATGGCAGTGTTGGAAAGCTGGAAAACCAGTTTAGACACTGGTCAGAGAGGAGATAGGGGTCCCTGACCACCTGTTCCATGTCCACATTCTTCCTGCCTGTGTGGCCTAAGCACAGGTGGACTATTTACCCTAACTGGCCTAGAGATCACTGAGCCTTGTGTCTAGTAGTTGCAGAGGAAAGAGCTTTACAATGCTGGTGCCAAGTTCCCAGAGACTGTGAGTTGCCCTATTTATGCTTACCGATTTTGATTTGTGTTTTTCTTTTTTAAACTGGCTAGGACTGCAAAGTAAGGTGTATTTCGCTGTTTTGTTAATTTTGGGCAACTTACTAATAAAGCATAGGCAAACATCTGAAGTTTGCACTCCACCCTCTTGTTTTTCTGGTCTCTGCATTGTAATCCTCTGTGTAAGCACCTTTGACAGCTCACACAGCACATTAGGAATATCCAAATGGTTCAATGCCCATAATCTGTGTGAAACTGCACTTTACATTTATTATTAAATGAAAAAAGAACCTGAATGTATTTGCTATCAAGCTGTATATGGCTTGCTGTTCATGTACAGAGCTCAAACTTGGGCAAAGAGTCTGATTCTTTCCCCAGTCCAATCACAAACTTGGAATGGTGAGGCGATATGTAAGTGTTTTAGCTTCAGCAGGATACATTTTTTTTTTTTTTGCTCCCTTGCCAAACATGTACAAGTAGCCCCCGGGGTTTACGGATGTGAACAAAGTGGTATGATGCCATTTGGTATACCTATGGTTTGGTGGGAGCCAGGAGATCATTTCAGTGACTGTTACTTTTGTATAGTGAAAACTTCAGGATATAACAAGAAAATTAAATGTAACATAGAGATTCTTAGTCTACCATCAGCTATACACTCAGTGGCTCATTCAGATGAAATCCCAGTGCTGGTTTTTCGTTACACTACCCTCTCTTGAAGAACATGATTATGGTGATGAAGTAGGTGACAACAATGATGAAGAGTATGAAATTGAAGAGGACTCTGTTTGTAAGGGATTTGATCAGCATGAGTTGAGTGATTTGGGACTATCGAAGAAGGCTTCAGAACTCCTAGCATTAAGACTGTGTGAGAAAAACTTACTTGAAAAAGGAACAAAGGTATTGTACTTTCAAACCAGGGAAATTGCATTTCTGCAGTACTTTAGAACTGACAGTGGCTTTGTGTATTGCCATAACATACCCATAAATTTGGGTCAGTCCCAATTGGCCATTCCGTTTCTCTTTGTGAAGAATATGCAGACATACAGAGAGTCATTGAGTTGTTGCAATATCACCAACACGATTGGGTGATCTGTGTTGAGCGTAAAATGGTATGCTTTCTTCTTGGTGAGCATTGCAGATACACCAAGTATCCATGTTATCTGTGCATGTGGGACAGCAGAGCTTGTGAGAGACATTGGATAGAAAGGAACTGGCCTCCAAGATCTGCCATAAAACCAGGTGATCCAAACATTCTACATGAGCCACTTGTTGATAGAAGGAATATTAAAATTCCCTCCTCTGCACAAGTTCCTCATTTTGGCATTTTCTAGCCGGTCATCTGAAAAATAAAGGCCGGTGTGTTGGATGGTCCACAGATTCGGCAGCTCATCAAAGATGAACATTTCATCAGGACAATGTCAGAAGTGGAAAAGAATGCTTGGATATCATTCAAAGCCATTGTCAAGAACTTTTTTGGAAACACACAAGCAAATAATAATACACAACTCTTGGCGAGCTACAAAATGCTTGGTTGCAATATGAGCATCAAGGTGCATTTCCTGCATAGCCATCCTTCTAATTTCCCGGAACACTTTGGTGCAGTCAGTGATGAGCAAGTTCGATTCTTGGCAGAACGATACTACCAAGATTTGAAGGTCATGGAAGGGCGGTATCCGAGTACATGGAATGTACATATAATGGCTGACTATTGTTGGAGCATCCGGAGGGATTGTCCTAACACTGAACACTGAACACTCCAGGAAAAGCTATAACCATACATTTTTTACCTTAACCACTTACCCGATTAATTTTCAAGTTAAGTAACAATAAATCCTTTGTATGAACAAAAGAAATTTAAATAAACAGGACATTCAAATTATTATTTTATTTTTTTTTCATTGTATATAAAATTTGTATGTTTTTTGACACAAATAGAGGGTACCCTGTATCATAAAAACTTAATGTGATAGCTAAAACTGGAGTCATTTCTGTATTCACCACCCAAAAATTTGTAAAAAACAAGTGTAAGATCTAACTCAACAAAAAATGCATTACCCGGTGCAGCGTGGTGTCAGTTACTGTATAAAATCCTCACTGTGAGTTAATCACAAACAAAGCAAAAAAAAAAAATACATGCTTCCTAGACATTCATTAACTTCTGGAGCAAGCTGTGCTTTGAAATGCAAAAATAAACAACTGCAGAGTTTTTCTTGGTCATTGGAGTTACAAGAGCTTGCAGAAGAAATCTTTTGCTGTTCTGCAAGTCATGCAAACCACCCCTCCCCCCTCCATCCTGCACAGAATGAGCAGGGAAGCCGGTTCGTTCATATCTAGGAATTGTCCGGATGTCAGATGTCCTTAACCCGGGGACTACCTGTATGGTATTCCAGCTGTGTAAAATCTACAAATGAACAGAAATATAAATCCTTTGTCAGCTAAAGAACTTCCTTATAAGTATTTCCTATTTGTATTTACCATTTTACCTGGAGCCCAGCTTTAAACATGGCCTGTGATAATTCTAATTAGAGAACCAGGAAAGAGTAACAGGCCAAAAACAAAAGCCTGGATTGACATATTTATTATGCAAAGAGCATAGAATGTATTTCTATGTAAATCCATATTCCTACAAATAGCTGGTAGCAGGGAAAAACCTGTTCTTTGCCACTTGAGCTCAAATTATGCAGCAGAACCTCAATACCAACATTTTACATGAAGAAATTCAGCTCTGCAATCCTACCATTCTCCGGAAATTTCCAGTTAACCATGGGGTATTTGAACAAACAGCAGCATGAATTACAACTTTGTTCTCAAATGACCAGGAAGGTACAATCACTACAAATGTGTGTCTCATAAATGATTCATAGTCTATTTTCTTTTCTTCTTGATCTCCCGTTTCACTGAGTAATGAAATATAAATGGCAATGCTTGTGTTAAGATCTAAATATGACATGAGAGGCTTTATCTCAAGTCAGAGCTGTCCCCTATATTAGGCGCAACAGAACTAAAGCAGGACTCCACTAAAACAGATAAACATACAGATGAAACCTATAAATATGAATTGTCTAATTTTCTAAAGTCGTCACAAGAAAATGTTAAAGCAGAACAAAAGTCAAAACT
>NC_092866.1:22997851-23032221 GCF_032062135.1 Pyxicephalus adspersus
GCCCCTTTTAGCCGGGTGCACCACCCGGCACTTTTCAGTAACCACCCGGCTGTTTTTGGGTGGATACTGAAGAGTTGGGTCACAATACAGGGGCAGCCACCAGCCTAAAACTTTTTCCCACCCAGCTTAAAAAAAATGTCTGGGTTCAACACTGGTAGCAATAAAGAATGATACATCTGTTTATTTTTAAAGGGTCCTTTCACACTTTTCAGGCAGCAAGCAGCCTTAATTCTCTGCCAGAAAAGTTCTCTTGCAGCAGTTTGATGTCAAAAATGCTGGGCACAGTGAGCCGAGTATAGTGACCATGGTGTTAGAGAAGGCTTGTCAGAAGCAGTGCCACAGTTGTAACACATATATTTTCACAGATATCAGACACAAATATATGAAGTTTGTAGAATATAAATTTGTGGCAGTTTTCAATTGGCAGCAGAAAAGTTGCAAATCTGAGCATCTGCAAGCCTCCAAAACCTGAGGGCACCTGCAGAAATATGCCAATATAGATATATTACCCGTAGATACCAGACACACATTTCTTTAGTCAAGTAACTCTAAACTGGTAAATTAGAAATGCAATGCTGGATAGAAAGGGGGGGTTAAATGTCTCATTTACACAAAGCAGAACAATAACCATGATATTTTAGGTTTCTAAATCTAGTAATGTATGTGGGTGGGTAAGTCATGCATAAAAAGGAAAACATTTCAAACACTTTACCATTCCACAGTTTTGCCTTTGTTACAGTCAGTCCAGCCACAAACCAAATCCAAAAGTATGATATAGAAAGGAACATTTTGGCATTTAAATATTGTAGGTGGCTGTCATATTATTATAAAAGAAAAAAAACTGAAAAAGGAACCTTTTCTGGTCACATCTTAACATGTTATCTTAATAATGTTGGAGTCTAGCCCCAGCAAACCTTTTATTTTGTTGTGGTGGAACAAGGAAGGGTAAGCATATTAATTGCCATCTGTGAATGATTTCTCATCGCACAGATGAAAATTATTTTTAATGCACTATGAAGAGTTAGGATTATATATATTATATTTCAGACATTGTCCTCTAGCGCCACGGACTACCTGTCACAGGGACAAGAACGGGAAAAGCATTCTATTGGCTTTAACAAGAAAAAATTGGCAAATGTCTATTGTGAAATTATGATTGTCAGTAATGCTGAGAGATACATTGCTTTATCATAAGGTGTCATAAAAAATACACATGTGATCCCAACATGTAGAAAACATACATTGATAGTGGGAGAGATCACAATGTTAAGCATTCTATAACAAAATTGACTAATTATTTCCTAATATATCATTAAAATAATTAAAATTAAAATACAATTAAAATATGTGGTGAGCAGTGCTGAAATATCACGTCTAGAGACAATTCGACTATGGCAAGAAACACGCAGTGCAGTGGGGTAATTCCTAACCACAAAAAATTTTCTTAGACATCCAGTACAATTTGCACCCGGTCTTTGTAGCCAATATAGCAATAGAGGCTGGACATGTTCTACATTTGGGTGATGAGGTCATTCATACAAAAATGAACATTTTTGATTAAGGCGGACCTGAACTAAAATAATACAGATTTTCTACCATAGGCAACATTTAGAAACAGTTCATTTTGCTTAAGGAGTTTTGCTTAAATCTCAATGCACTTCCTGCACCCTAGGCCTCACAGCTGTTAATCTGCAGTGCGAGATCACCTAGGACCCTAGTAGCCCATTTATTTCATATGGCAAAATTGAGTTCCCTATCCCAATGCTAAAGTTCCATCAAAAAAAGCCATGTCTGCCAAGCGCTCCCCATTCCCTCTTCTTAGGCACCAGAATGCATATCACCCCAATGCAAACATCCATAATTTAACTGTGAGTTTAGCAACCTCACTGTAAGCTCTGTCTGTAGAATTAAACTAAAGAAACACAGAAATGCAAGACATGCCAAACATCACACTTTGGGTCTGATTTACTAAAGCTCTCCAAGACTGCAGAAGATACTTTCATCAACGAGCCTGGGTGATCTAGGAAACCTGAAATAGATTGGCCAGAATTGCTGGATCACCTATTCAAAGCACAATGACCCCAGTGAGGCAGCTTACATGTTGGGGTCCCAGGCTAAACTCTATGAAACCGATACAGGAGAACCAGACCACAATAAAAGAGTCCACAATGTATTTTACAGCCATAATAAAAAAAAAAATATCAACTCTTTTACAAAGTGTTTTTTTCTATATCTTTTTGTTGGTGTATATAGGTCTAGACATGGATTTCAGTATCAGCCTTCCTTTTAGAAAAGTTGCATACCCAAATATATCAACGTCATGGAGTTCCTGTTTCTCAACACCATTTCTTCCAATACTGTCTGAAGCTTGTATTCCATATAAAGTCTTGTTATGAGATTGCCAAAATTATTTTAAAAATATGACATTCAGACTGCAAATGAGTAACTCATTGTTTTGTATAACCCATACTCTCCTAGAATTCCTAAACCTCTGCATATTTAATACAGTCTGATTACTGAAATATCCCTCTCACCTTCCATTTTTGGGCTATATTACTTATATTATAAAAATGCTGCAATAGAGTAGCTGGAAAGTCCATCAGTGGAAAATGCTCTCCAAATCTCATTTGAAGCTAATCTGTTATGAAGCAGACTGTACAAATATTTCTAAGTAAGCAATCAAAAATTGGGGGGCAACATCACAAAACAATATCTCAAGATTAAAATAGATTGTGAATATTTCTGTGCAGGTCAGGTTATATTCCACTAGGATATCCTACTCATAGTAGAAAACCAAGGAAATGCAGAACACAATTATATTACAGACTTTACATATGCTTATTATTCTATCCATCAAGTTGGAATAGCTTTGAACTTTTCATACTGACGCAAATGCAAAACAGGAACCAAACACAATGCCTTCTTTATCAAGTCATTCAAAAGCCATATTCATGTTTACCACAGAAAGCAATCATATTTTCACTTCCACTACCCATTGCGCTCTACAATAACAAAGGCACAAAATACTAATTTCTAAAGGCAATACAACTTCTTTGATAAATAGAGCCCAGTGTTTTGTAAAAAGCTAATCGCAGTCTGAAAGTCAAAAAAGTACTACCTAACCCGACAAGAAAGGACATTTTACTATCTGAAACAAGGATGATGATGATGAGATATTTCCAAACCACTAGGGCAGATTTACTAAAGGGATTTAGGCTGTTCACTTAGCAAAGTATCAAATGGGGTGAACATTCACTTTGTAAAAGTTACCCAATGGTGTGCAAAGAAATTAGTTTTTGCCTGCACACAACTGAAAGAAGTCATCAAAGCTTTACCAAACATAGACAGTGCACTTTGCTTGGAAAACAACCAAAATTAATTTAGTAAATACACCCCAATCATACATAAACAAACATGACAGGACCTAAATGTGTTACCTAAAGGGTCCTTCTTGCCCACTTTATCAGCAACTCACATTTCCTACCACCTGTTCAATCAAAGTCTGTCGCCTTCATAAGCATTTCTGACATCCAACACCTATAGGACCATAAGATGCCAGCATTCCCTAGAAAATACTTTAATTTCTGGAATTTAACACTTGAACCTTTTAACCTGAAGTGTACAATGCCAGTGTCCCCCACTGTATACCTGGTATATACCCACTGTATATTCCCACTGGGTATATTCCCACTAGGTATATTCCCACTGTATATTCCTGGTATAACACTTTGGGAAGTGTCAGATGCCTGCATATCCCACCCCTCCATCCTCCTTCATGCCTTTTAGGCTGCGTACACACGTCCAATGGTTCTCGCTAGATAAACGGTTTAGGGCCGTTAACAGACGAGAATCCGGCGTGTGTAGAGCGCTCATCATCCATCGTCCTGGCGGATCCACGGACGATGGACAATCCTAATGGAAGTGAAGGAGAGAGAGCGCAGTGGGGTTCCGCTCAGTCACTCTCCCCCTTCCCTCTCCATAGAGCAGACCGGTGCTGTATGTACAGAGCTCGTTCATACATCATGCAGTCATGGAAAGGATTGTGAAAGATCATTTCCAACGACAATGGTTGCATGCGTGTATGTAGCCTTCAGTGTCAGGTGTCTGTTCCTGCCATGTCACACTTTTAGGAGTGTCTGCTGCCTGTGCACCTATCAATTGCCTTTATTTGTGGAACACTTGAGAACGTGTCTGTTGCCTTTTCCTCCTGCAGTTCACCATCATTCCTGCCATTTAGTGCCAGATACCTGTGCAAACCATTAACCTGGCATTTAATACTTCCAGAAGAGTCAGTTGCTTTTTTCTCTTTCTATACACCTTCAATCGTGGCTCCGGACACTTGCCATTGTCATTCCTTCTTCTGGCCCCTACATCATAGCAGCAGTAACATGGGGGTCAGTGGGATGGCAGTGTAGCATGCAGACCGGTCAGGATTGTTTAGGAGCAGCAGACAGAAGTCCGGTCTGCAGCCTTGCAGTCAGTGCTGTGTATATATCAGTAATAAACATATGACATGTATTCTATGTGCCTGGAGCTCAGGTCTAGTCAGCATCCCTGCTGATAACATGGTAATGAGCCCTGGCCAGCCTCTGCACACACACCTCCATAGCTGGGTACCACAGACATACTAATATATATTATAGCAGCATCTCACCTCATAAAGAAGGTCACACCGACATTCTCTGCTCATGAAGTCTTCTACATATACTGCCAGGCTGCAAAATAAAAGCCGTTCAGCCTTGTAGAGCTGTCCAGGGAGCGGCCCTTACTCTCCGGTCCCCCAACACTCACCTTTAGTATCGGCGCCTCTCAATGAATAATTAACCTGTTACTATAAATAACAACTACCTCATATTCACATCGTTATAGTGCTCACACTCACAACCAAACCTGACAGCCTAGAAATCCCGCCTACTTTCCCAGGGTAAACACACAGCTAAGTTACAAGTTACCGCCCACTATGGACAATTCTCGCTCCTATTGGAAGATGGTGACGTCTGTCTGTAGGCACGCCTCCTTTAAGGGAATTTCCAGACTTGCTTTGAGTTTGGTAGCATCGCGCAGGTGGGCGGAGCAAAGTTTGGAAGAAGCTATTTTGGTAAGCCTTGATTGGGTTTGCTATCACTATGGTGAATGTTGATTGGTTGGAAGAGCTGCTTGTCTAGAACAGCCTGTCACTGGCTTGTCATTAGGACGTTGTGTTGTGTGTTTATTAGGGGAGGGGATGACATAGTGTTATATAGCAGATACAGTGCAGACAGATGTACAGTGTATAGATAGATGGATATTGTGTGATATATATAGTATAGATATATTGTATGTGTGTGTTATATAGTATAGATAGATGGATATTGTGTGTTATATAGTATAGATAGATGGATATTGTGTGTTATATTAGGTATAGATAGATGGATATTGTGTGATATAAAGTATAGATAGATGGATATTGTGTGTTATATATAGTATAGATATATTGTATGTGTGTGTTATATAGTATAGATAGATGGATATTGTGTGTTATATATAGATAGATGGATATTGTGTGTTATATAGTATAGATATATTGTATGTGTGTGTTATATAAGATAGATAGATGGATATTGTGTGTTATATATAGTATAGATAGATGGATATTGTGTCTGTGTGTTATATATAGTATAGATATTGTGTTTGTGTTATATAGTATAGATATATGGATATTGTGTTTGTGTGTTATATATAGTATAGATATTGTGTGTGTTATTTATAGTATAGGTATTATACTATATATATATAGGTATTATATATATAGTATATAGTATTTTAAAAACTCGCTCATCCCTAATGATCACCCTAAATAAAAAAAAGTCCGTAGGTTACTGTGTCATATGGCTTTGCAAAGTCCAAGTACACAATATTAACTGCTACTCCACTGTCCAACTGTTTACTTCCTCATAAAAGGAGAGTACATTTGTTTGACAACTTCAGTTTTTCTTGAATTCATGGGGACTATCACTTACAATAATATTTTCTAGTACAAACTCTTCAATGTGTGTGTTTTTTTTTTTTGTTTTTTTTTTAAATCAAACTCTCTAGGATCTTACCAACTATAAAAGGTAAACATACCAGTCTGTAGTTACTTGGTAATGACTTTTCTCCCTCTTTAAAGATAGGATCCACATTGGCCTTATGCCAACCCATTGGTACCATGCCAGTGCTTAAAGAAATCCATCAGGTCCTGGTGCTTTATTTAATCTAATTTTATCCGGCTGTTTCGCAATCATATTCATTTATGATATGTACATTTGTTTTAAGCTCTGCATTGTGAGAAAAATTTCCACCCCTATTTTGGCTGTACCCCAGTCAATGTCAGGGTAGTTAAAATCACCCATAACTACCACTGTCCTTGCCTGTGCAGCCCTTTCTATCTGTGCTAGTAGTTGATTCTCTATTTCTTTCTTAGCGCTGGGGGTTCTTTAGCAGACGCCAAAAATGTAGTGTATTATACATACTCCATATTCAACTCCAACAATAATGTTTCACTCTCATCACATGCTTCATCAACAATTTCTTCTTTCACATTCACTTTCAGATCACCTCTCACATACAGACAGACACCACCTTTTCCTTTGATTCTGTCTTTCCCAAAGAGAGAATAGCCTGGAATATTAACAGCCCAGTCATGTGAAGAATAAGGCCAGGATTCAGCAATACCAACTTTCATAAGTCATAATTCTCTTCATTCATTAAGGCTTCCAACTCCCCTATTTTGCTTGCCAGATTTCTAGCATTGCTGCATTTACCAGCACTGTTTGACAAATTCTTTTATTTTTCAGAACAATTAGTACTGCGCACTCCAATATTTGTGTGTAACAATGGAAATTCCTTATATTTATCCATAACCCTCCCCCCAACTATCCCCAAGCCACGCTCCACTGCTGACTGACCCTCGTCTGCCCTTTCTGCCACATTAAACAGCATACCTACAGTTATTCTGTTTATCCCCATACATCAATGGTTATGGAATTAGTAGTTTACACAAGACATATACAATTGCTTTTTGCTTCTGGATCATCTTAAAGGAAATTACAATAACACAGCATGTCTGGCAAAATTATCATGAATTTTCTGTACTTCCTGAAACATCTTACAATGAAAAACAAATGCAGCCACCACATGTAAAAACTGGTGAATTACAATATATTACTACATTCTTTTTCTTAGGTTTAGTTATATTTTAGGGGGGGCAGTACATGTTTTTTTTGAACATGCCACAAGGGGGCACACATGCATTAGGAAAAAGCCTGCAAAACAGAATAACGAACTGAAAATAACCCTGCGATTATTATGCGCAAACATATTACACAGCACTATAGTACATTAAATAGGGACATAATTTATGCTTTGTTTATGAAGATATGGGATTACCATTTACGCTGCTGTAAGATTTTTTAAAATTTATTTTACCGTATGGTATTGTAGTGCTTACAACAACACAAATTATTATATGGTTTGTGATATTTGTGAATGAACAGCGATTTACCTTCTCCTTCTGTGGGGTACCTTTAACCTGACATAAATTTGCAATTTTTTATTCTTTTAGCTATACTTGTCATTTCTATATTTGACTAATTTTTGTAAGCTGCTAAAGCACTATATATATCCCAAAATGCTATATCATAGACTGGGCTTGCCATGCTTGGGGAGAAGGAACCAGCAAGGGACACTATAGCTAGCTCAATGGTGGTGTGAGCCCTAAAAATGGCCAAGGCCTGGTATTCCCTGAGGATGTTGCTCTGCAGACTGGTTGTGGTCCTTGTGCACACCAGCGTTGGCAGAGAAATGTCTAGTACTGAATCAGCAGGCAAGAGAATGGTCAAGAAGGCTTGGGTCAAGGCAGGCATCAAACAAGAAAGGTCAGGGACTGCACAGCAGAGCTAGGAGGCTCGGCAGTAGTCTGGAGACACGTTGAATGAATGCTGATCCCTGTGTCTGAGCCAGCTAAATAGCCAAGGGCCGGTGGTAGGGGTGATGCTGATAAAATTTGGAAGAGTAGGCGTGCTCAGGGCAAGCACTGCCCGCATGAACAGGGGAGAGGCACCCCTGCTTTAGTGAAGAGGTGGTAAGTGTGACACTGAGAATGTGGAATGTGGAACACATTAGTTCCATGGTGTTCATCATTTATCTTGGAAAAGGAAAACGGGGCATCCCCAATGGTCTTATTAACATAGGAGTATTCCCAACTACTATATGTTCTTCTGTCTATTCTTTCTTTTTTTGCTTAGGAAACAATAACACAAGAAACCTTAAAAAAACACTGGATAACTTAAAATTTTATTGCAAAAAGCCCTCTTTATTTACAAAAACAAGGATAGAAAAAAAAGCAAGATACATTATGGCTCATGGACAAATGTAAAAAAAATGAGAACTTGTACATTGCAGATAGCCAAAAAAGAACACTGGTGCCACCTAAACTGACATGTGAGATCCAAATAGCTCATGACTCAAGGAACCCCTGGAAATCTCTAGAGGATCCCTAGGGTACCAAAGAATCCTGGTGAGAAACTTTGATCTAACAGATGAAGTGACAAAGCAGATGAGACACGAATACAAATGTTTGTGGTGTATATGTAGATTTCATGCTAAGTTTTAAAACATAAACCATGTTACTAAAGAATTCTTTCTTCAGTCTTAATAAATGGGGTTATGTTATCAAGTGGATCCACGCAGGCTTTGTATGTATCATTAGTTCATCCTCTAAGAAACAGACGATCCAACTTGTCAAATATCTCCACGTCTTCTTCTAAAAGTTTAGCCCCTTTTAGCCTAAAGTGAGATACATTACAAATAGTATAAGTCCTAGTAAAAATCATTTGGATACCACTTGTACCACATCAAGCAATTACTGTTGGATAGTATGTTTGCTTCTTTTAGCTTAGTCTCTGAAGAAATTCTTTTTTCCATACCATTGCAAAATAATACAAATACACACATTCAACAGCTAGTTTAGTAGGTACACTTTGCTGGTACTAGGTTGGACCCCCTTTTGCCCTCACAGCAGGCAAAAATCTTTGTGGCACAGGTTCAACAAGGTGCAAGAAACATTCTATAAGAATTTTCTTCCATATAAACGTGATGGCATCACACAGTTGCTGTTGATTTGACCGCTGTAAATCCATAATGCAAATATCCTGCATCACCAAATCTCAAAAGTACTCTTTTGGATTAAGTTGTGGTGGCTGTGGAGGGGATTTAAGTACATTGGCCCTGATTTATTAAAGTTCTTCAAGGCTGGAGAGAATGCACTTTCATCAGTGAAGCTGGGTAATCCAGCAAACCTGGAATGGATTTCCTAAAAGTCATTAGCTATTTGTTAGAAAATGACCAGATCCATTCCAGGTTTGCTGGATCATCCAGCTTCAATGATGAAAGTTTATTCTCTCTAGCCTTGGAGAACTTTAATAAATCAGGGCCAGTGAGCTCATTATCATGTTTAGGAAACCAGTTGTTAATGATCTGCGCTTCGTGATATGCTGCAATATTGTACTGGAAGTAGCCATCAGAAGATGTGTACTCTGTGGTCATAAAGGCAAGAACATGTCAAAAAAAGTTAACCTCGTGTCAAGCTATCTCTGCTAGGGAGCCTGTTCTGCCCTATAAAGAAGGGAAAGACAAACAGGAGCAACCTGCTGCAGGGACAGCAATTGAATTAGTATCAGCTATTATCCATCATTGGTGATCCAACAGGGAAATCATTAATGACCTCTTCAAGGACATCGGGGGACACCTGTTCCAGAACTAGATTTTCATCTAGGCCATGCATGGATATTGTCCAGGGGAGCATGGTGCTTGTGTTCTCTTTAATTAAGCCAAATTTTATTGTAATACTTTTCAAATCATAAATAAAATATGAAAATACTTGGAAACTAACAGCACTTACCAGATTGCTGTGATAGTGTTGTTATAATTCAATGCATCAGCAAATGCAGACACACCGGTTTTACTGAAATTGTTGTTGGAAATCCTATAAAGAAATACAAAAATATGAATAAAATTAACAAATCATGGAGAGCAGATTACACAATATTTATAGAAAATTCTTAGTTTTTCCGCCAGCCTATTGGTAGCATATTCTGGTATCATACCTTTTAGATGCCTAATTGTTTTTTTTTAACTTTATTTAATGTGATTTATTTTTCAAAGTAAAACATTGTAATGTATAATTAAAAAATATTAAAGCTGAGTCCACACATACTTTAAAACCGCAACCCGCAACAATATTCCCAATTTTTTCAAACACCCAAAAGTTTAAATGATAGATTTAATTTAATTGGTAGAAATTGTCCAGCAGGTTTTATTTTGTAATAAAAAATTACAGTATATTTTCAGTATAAACAGACCACAATGGGGCACAATGCAGGGTTTATTCAAGCAAACATCAGACATTTTGCAGCTGAGGTCGAGTTGCAGAAGGATCTTTTTGGCTGATCTCCACATCAGGCCCGGAAAGGTGGCAGGAGCTGATAACAATAGCAGGTATCATTACATTTTGTAGGCCAGGTAAAAATCAAGTGTAGTCCCAGCTCAATAGTTGATGGGGTCCTCACTTGTCGGAAAGTCCGGACTAGATTTAGCAAACAATCAGATGATTTGAGCACTGCCTAAATGCTGCTGTTGGCCCGAGGTTCAAAAAACTGAAATGTTTTGCTGAGGCAGCCACAGCTGCTCCTCCTTTTGGTGTCAGAGGACAAAGGAGTCTCTTACACAGTACTTCCGTAAGGTGTTGTATTTTGGGCTCTTTTCTGAGATGGTCAGATGGATTAGGGATCTATTAGGCTGGTTGTTAGGAGATGCTCGTCTGGCCGACGACCTTGTGCTGTGTGCTATCACACTATAAAACACTGTTTGTTCTGTCCGGAAATGTGTTATGCAGCAGCCAGGAAAACCAAGATAGCAGCAGCCTCTGCTCCCCTTTAGCCGTGCAGCCTGATGGATTTTTGGCATCCCCAGCATCCACTGTTAGGCTGCGCACAGCTGTAGGGGATTCTAGAGGCTGATCAGCTCCTGACTGCTAGTGGAGTCATGTGTTTTCCTATGCATTTGGTACCCAAATGGCTGATACTTTAACATGCAAAGCCTCCCAGGATACTAACATCATGCATGCCAGAAGGCTCTTGGCTGCTCCTTTTGGGCATGCCCAATATCACGTCACACGCCCTCCACTTGGGCAGTGTGAGATCAGGTGATGCAGGAAGAAGAACCCGAAAAAAGAGAAAAGAAGAGGTCGGTGCTGGGCCAAAGACAGATACTGGGATGACGTGGGACCCAAATGAAGAAAACTATTGACGGATAGACGGATCTGTGCAATTAAAGGTTAAGTGTATTTTTTGTTTTAATTTTGGGTTTAGTTCCGCTTTAAGTACTGATGGACAGTCTGCCACCTCATCATCAACCCCTTTCTCATTGCTCGAGACCACTTTGTAGTGAGTTCCAGGTCCTGGAATATTCTCACCAGCACTTGCATCCACCTGCAGCAAATCAATGATTGTGTGAACAAATCATTTTACTGACTCATCATATCTATCCTGTGGGTTTATTGAAGGATTAGCAGAAGAGAAGATAGACTGTTGGCTCTTCCTCAACTACTCCAATACACAATGAAAAATGGCTGCTAAGGTCCTACCCTTTAATAGTGTGAGGGCTGACGGTTAACAAAGCTGCCACTTAACACTGCTGATCACAAGGAAAAGAAAGATGATTGTTTGGAAATATGTAGGTCTTAATGCGCTTTGAACATTGTATTTGCCTTTATAAAGATTCATTGTAGAGTGTGTGTATTAAACACTGCAAAGGGCTCATTTGATGCAGATGAAGTAATATTTATTGAAGGCTACATTTCAGGTAAAACAATCAACTAGCAGTGATTCTGAACATTCTTTGCAGTGTTTCACTGTGACTCCTGCATAGGGTGTCACTGACAGCCTAAGCTCACAAGAAGTGGTGAAATGACACCAGGAACCATTTAATCAAAAAGAGGAGGGCAGTATGTATGTGTAAGTATCTATTTTTAAAAAATCCTAAACTTGAGCTTCCCATACTTGCAGAGATAGTGCACTAAATGTGGCTATTCCCAAATACAGCACAGTGAAATAGGGATGAGCAAGATTTTTTAAACTCAATCTCACTGTGAATTCGGCCATTCTCACCGAAATTGTAAACAAGAATGGCCGGTGTAAATTCACCAAACAAGATCAAATTTTTCTAAAAAAAAAATGTCCCGCAGGCTGTGCTGATTAATGGCGCATGCGATCCCCGGCACTAGAGGGTAAATTGGGAGAAGTCTCCCCATTCAAAACCTCCAGTGCTCTCTGATTGGCCGAGCAAAGGAAAATCCTGATGACGCTCAAGTGTCAAGTCTCTCCATTCAAAACCTCTAGTGCTCTCTGATTGGCTGAGGAAAGGAAAATCCTTATGACGCTCAAGCGTCATCAGGATCCTCAACCAAGCGTCATCAGGATTTTCCTTTCCCCAGCCAATCAGAGAGCACTACAGGTTTTGAATAGGGAGACTTTTCCCCATTTAACCTCTAGTGCCGGGGATCTTATACTGAGCTGATCAATGAATGCAGCCGTGGCTGCATTCATTGATCAGCACAGCCTGCGATCCCCGGGCATTAGAGGTTAATTAAACTCTAGTGCCTGGGGATCACACACAGGAGGATTTCCAGGGCTGCATCAATTAATGCAGCCCCGGGAATCCTCCTGTGATGATTTACTGGAACTTCCGATGGGTCCGAAAAATCGGTTTGCTGAAAATTCGCGGACCCATCGGAAGTTCGAGGAAACTGTCGCTCATCCCTACAATGAACGTGGAAATAAAAAAAGTACAGACCCCATTGTGAACCTATAAGCATTTTGACCTGACTACAAAAATACGTGCCCATCGACAGAAGCCCCAAATAATGTTGAGTTATCTGACTACTTACAAAAATAAAAGTATGTGTTATATAATAAGGAATGCATGCACACACAGCACAGCCATATTTACAAAGCTAATCAAACAGTGTATTGATTTAATATTTAATATGATATACACACTTTAAAACCTTCATGGCACAGTTTTCTTTAAGACTGTCTGCTATTGCAATGGCGTCGCTATCTTGAAGTTTATTTTCATCAAGCCTGCAGGAAACAGTAAACAATGTGTATCAGTAATTGGTTTTAATGCCTACTTAACTGAACTCCATACTTCATTCACATAAAATCATTGATGTGGGTCAACTGTTAATGCACTTAAAATGATGATATGTAGCAAAAGCATGGATGATGGAACGGTTCGGAACTGGCTGTCATAAATGCAAGACAACTGGAAAGATGCTGTATATGTTCAAGTTAACCCTTTGCTGTGTGTTGACTCCAGCCCAAGTTTGCTTTAACCCTTTAATGCCATGACATGTGGTAGGGAAAAGCTAAACTGAATAAAGCTGAACAGACGGATCAAATACATTCTGGAAATCTGTTTTTCTTCTGGTTAAGTAACTATTTTTATGCCTAGCGAACACACTTACACAAATAAAAACAGTAGCTGTCCAGTGGCCCCAGGCTGCTGTTAGGAAGGTGAAAGATCATTAGAAAAAGCATTTTCTCTTCCTGTGCTATTACCGTAGCATATTCATTTTCAACACATGTACATAAAAGACAGCTCCTCCAGTTTGAGCTATGATGCACATATGAGGCAAACACCATATCAAACGTAGATACTAAAACTAGCAAAGAAATTATATTTCATGTTTTTTAATAAATGCAGAGCCTTTATATGTACCTGGTGTTTCAATTTAAAATGTGCTTTTTGAAACTATCTGTAACCAATGATGTAGTTAAAGCCAGAGAAGTGTACTGCTCTGGGACCATTAGAACCAGAGAGCCCACACAGCCCATAACAAATTGATCAATTTGGCAACAATTTTACACATAACTAAAAGGCCATATATGCAGCTTAGGCACCTGTTTATTTGCAACCTCAACTTTGATTGTATTTAATGTAACTAAACTTTTATTCTTTAAAGCAGAACTAAATTCACCTTTCCTCGCTCCATCGCTGGTGCTGACATCTTCACCTTATTCCGGGTTTGGGTCTTTGGAAATCCTAATTGGCCCAGCAAGAATCCCATAACTCCCATACGTGGTCACAGGTGTTCATGCATTCTTGGCATCCAGGTATACAAAAGGCTGTTTAGTCATCAACCAATAATTGTTTCTTTTTCATCGGCAGAAATAATAGCATTTCATACAAGGTTATTGTCAAAATATTAAAAGCCAAGCTGAGACCAGTTGAACAAGAAATTGTTCTGTGTATAGGAGGTGATTGTAGTACAGATGTATTGTTGTAGGCAGCAAAGTGTAATGTAAATTCTGCCCTGTACTGATATAAAAAAAAAGAAGCGAAACATTTGCATATTGCACTTTCTCCACTTACTCAAGATTTGTCACTTTTTTTGTAGTTTTCCTTAATTGCAATGTACAGATATATTCAGCATTGTTAAAAATGTATTGTCTCAAAAAGTAATGCATAATATCAATTCTTATTTTTATCAGACTTTAAACGTAGTACTACAATGTGCATTTCTCTCTATTGCCCTAGTTATAAGTAAATCATGTGTTTTATATTGCTTTTTGTTAAAATGTAAAAAAAAGAAAATTGAATGTTTACCTCCTATATTTGGCAGTTACTGAGTGGCAGGGTTTTTTTTTAATAAAACAGCAATTCCTTGATCATTGATTCACCACAAATATTCTCTGCTTAAGATTTTTATCTTGAATATAGACCCCCTTAGAGTTCATTCCTACTGGTGCATTGCACATATTTACAGAAAGAAATGCAATTTCACATGCAATACACATGCAATATCACATTATCACATATGCTGGGTTACCACTTAGTCCTATTGGTGCTTCAAATGCCCCTTAACAGCACCCTGCATGTGGCAACATCCTGCAATGCTCTACTGTGAGCTGTATCAAAAGCACAGCAGTGCAGAACTTTTTTGTGCATTGTGGTGCATTGGGCAACCCATTCAAATGAAAGGACCACCCTAACACAATGCATGTGAGGGGCAACACGCAATCATTTTTTAAACAATCATAGTGGGAACCCAGTCTTCATATCAGTTAAGCAATGAACAATCAGAGGGATTACCACTGTTGTTCAGGGTTAAAGCACTGGTCTGCCATCACTTGTCTTTTGTAGGCATGCAATTCTGGTAGTAGAGACTAGCACCCCAGTCGGGGCCCTTACCAGCTAGTCCCTTACTTTGACATTATTACATGTCTTCAGGACATGAAAGGGCGCCGTTGTTAGACAGCATATAGGAAGTGTTCATGTAACCCAGACAGTTGGCACATAAAGAACTGCAACTTTGCAGTGAAGAAACAAGAACAATCAGAACCAAGCAAGTCACATCACCACTGATTTAAGTAAGATAAATAGTATTTTAGCTAAGTTAAAAAAAAAAACAGGGCGAAAGTGGGTAGTAACTGCCTGGAGATCATATAACTAGCTGATAACTTTACAAAAAAAGAGACCTGTCCATTGTACTCACTGAACCAGGTTTTTATATTTGAAACTGTTGCAGGACCAAAAGAAAAAAAATATTGGATGTGTTTTGCAAATTTTACTGTGCTTTGCTCCCCTTTGTTTACTTGGTTCTCCCTAAAACAGGCATGCAGTCCCCACAAAGACAGCATGGTCTCAGAGTTTATCATAAACTCTAAACATGATGCAGAAAGGATAAAAGATAAAAGCACACTCCACCACCATTGTTTACAGACATCAGAGAAGTCCTCCATACCCACACTGTGAATTCTTGCTGTCAGACACAGCTGTGGCCTGAATGTCCTACATGGCACAAGCAGACAAATCAAAGTGCCATCCCACAGGGTAGGATATTTCTGTGTATATGGATGAAATGCAGTGACGGTAGGGGACAATGTGAAATATAAAGCACAAGGCAGTGAATGTAATAGGTATAAGCCAATGCATCACATACAGGTATAAGCAGCATGTGTAATGCGGAGACATAAAAAAGAATGAGTGGGTGCATGTAAAAGAGAGGTGGCACACTCTGAGATCCTGGAAACAGAATCAAAGAATCGCAGATAACAGAGACTGTTGTTCCAGGAAACATCCGATTGCCTCATTGAATCAGGAAGGAATTTTTTTTCCCTGTTGGAGTAAATTGTACCAGTTTGTTAATAGGGTTTTATTTCTGGAATATGTTTATTTCCCTTGTGGTTGAATTTAATGGACTTATGTCTTTTTTTACCCTGACCTACTATGTAACAGGAAACAAACATAATAACGGGAAAATATAAAGGGCACATACCCCGCAGGAATTAGGATCACCAAATTTTTGGCCAACTATAGCAATCAACACGCAGTGGCAGAGAACAGAAAAGAGTGGTGTAATATAATTTGTTATTGAAAACAAGTAAATCTCTTGTGGCCATAAGTTAAAACTGTTCCACATATCTAAGTAACTAGGTGATCACTTCCTTCTACATTAGGTGGATTAGAATTGGTTTATAAAGGTTAAGGAGGATAGAATTAATTTCTGTATGCTATCACTTTAACCCTATTCATTTGCTAAGAAGTCTCTGCAACTATTGCTTCTCGGCCTTTTGGTCAAGATCAAGTGTAGTACCTGTTCTTACCAGTTCTAGGTAGAAGGAAACCCAATGTGTTCCTGTAGAGGTAAGAAAAGAACCACCCACCCTCCACCTTCCTTAATAATCTAGAAACCATAAAAAAGGGTCTGCAGTGCTCATGCCCCTGGGCTGGCAGTCCAGGGCGCCAAAACAAAGGCAATGTATTGGGGAATGCACAATGCTTTCAGTATGGTACTAAGAGTGTAAGGTGTTTTGGTTTGGCTCACCTCCATCTTGATGGGGTCTTTCTTTCAGGGACAACTACATTAGCGATTGATTGGTCCTGGCTTCAGCAGATCCTCTGAGTTTTTTGGTCACCTGGTTTGTAAGGTATGTTCTAAATACCTTTTTACAAATTCATTTTTACAACATTTAATATTTTCACTTGTCTCCTATCCATGAATAGTTTTTCAACATTCCCTCTAAAAACCCAATTTTTGGTCTCAACATTTTTCTCAGATTCACCTATGAAAAAAAGCTAGATTTTGCCCAATATCTGTCCTTCAATAGTAAAATTGTTTCCCTGTGCCATTCATTTAATATATTACTAGGGGAATGTACATTTGTTCACCCACTTTTTTTTTTGCATACAAGAAATACAAAGCTTATATGGATCAGGAGCTGCTGTGAATAATGCTACACTGAGCTTTACAGGGGACCTAATGTCGTAATGTCACAAACTAGCGTGACTGAGACACAGTGTTCCATTTTTCTCATGTTAGGTCAAATTTACTATTTCATTTATTGTTGTCTGGGGATTTGCAGCCCCTGATTAGACTTGACAGCACAATATGTATTTTTTGGAAAATGTTGACCTCCAGGAGGCCGTTTAAAGCAGATGTTTCATTTATCTATGTTGTATAGGATTTTACTAACTGACAGTCATCTGTATAATTTGTTATTTGATATGTTTGTATTGTATATTGTTGGTTTTTGGATGTCAAATTTAAAAATAAAGTTTTTAAAAAAAAGAGTTGACAGCACAATATAGGAAGCTCTAGAGAGGAGGGGATATTGCAAGTATTTACTAACAATTGACAATATTTTATACATTCAGGCTGGAGTGTGGGAGGATGAAGCAGAACAAAGTGCCAAACAGTTAACGTGGTGACAAGAAGCAAACTTATAGAAAGAGAAACCAATTTAACAGATTGGCGAGCTTTTCACTGTCCTAGCAGCAGAATAATAGACAGAAAATCTTTTGATTTAAGGTGAATAATACAGCTAAAATGGTTTTGTTGGATATGGGCTTTTCATTTTTATTTTGGCAATTTTGTCTGGAGTGTTTGCATTGAGGTGACATCAATAAATAGACAGGAGAAATACCTACCAGAGTTCTTCTAGTACTGCATTGTTTTTCAGCATATTGGCCAATGCCTGCCCTCCAATACTTCCTATGTTGTTGCCCACCATGCTACAATTGAAAAAACAAATGTTATACATGCAAATATGTTGAACCATTCCACATAAAGGAGAACTCTCTTCCCAATTATTCCCTTTAGGGACATTACAAAGGACAAGAGGGCACTCTTTGCATCTGGAGGAAAAGAAGTTTAATTTTAACATAAGGAAGGGATTCTTCACTGTAAGGTCTGTAAAAATGTGAAATCGGCTCCCTCAGGTAGTAGTTTTAGCAACTACTATAGATTGCTTTAGGAAAAAGCTGGATTTTTTTTTTAGAAGAACAGAAAATAACTGGGTATTAAAGTTTTAAAGCAAAGACAACATTTTTTCCCTGTTGGAGCAAATAGTATCAGGTTTTTTTTGCCTTCCTCTGGATCCACTATGTCTATAGGGTTTTTATCTGGAATATGTTTATTTCCTTATTGGTTGAACTTGATGGACTTTTTTCAACCTATCTGTAACTATGCAAGTCTATGGGCTCTATTAATAAATTAATACCGCGTTAATTTATCTGACAATTGCTGACAAATGATCATACCTCTCTAGGTGTATGCTTTCAGTTCCAATTAAAAATAATGGCTTGTTCTGCCATTTAGTAGCCAATCTAAAAAATGCACTGCTGACACAATAGAAAATGCTATCTGTGTAAGTGAAATTATAAAGAAATCCAGAGCGAATTGACAGGGGAATAATTTATAAATAAGGCCCTATAAAAGGTTAGCCCTTTAACAGACCAAACCCAACGCATGAATTTTGGTTTCAATTAGTCAAACGCAAAAAAAAAAAAAAAGTTGAATGCCTGAACCAAAGGATAAACAAAATGAAACTAGGAGTGAACTGCACACATGAACTTAACACAACACAGAAATTTCACATACATGCTTGTAATTAATTAGGCCTCTTTTTATTTATTGCAAAGGCAACTGTGATATCTGATGTAGTAATTTAATTTCAATTTTTACTTTTTTTAAATAGATTCCTTTACTTCATTAACCAAAAAAATGAATTGATTGAATTAAAATGTACAATTTATAATAAAGAATAAGCAACACATGCCTTTTTTTCTTACCTGAGCCATACCATGCTCTTGTTACTCTTTAATGCATCTGCAATAGCTTTTGCTCCAGCATCGCCCACTTGATTTCCCCACAGTCTATAAAAAAGACAGGTAAGTATCAACAGGTTTTACAAGCATTCCTATAATATAACCTATTCAACTTGGAAGTAGTTTATTACTTACCCCAGGTATTTTATTGACTGATTTTCCTTTAGACCTTCTGCTAAAATTTGTCCACCAACTTCAGTTATACAATTGTTCCCCAATCTAAAAGAAAAAAAAATACATTGTGTAGTAAACGTCAACTAATAGGTGCCCAACTATTCACACAATATACAACAGATTCAAGTGCCTGACTATAGTCTGCACACAATATACAACATTTCCACCTTACCTTAGGGACAAAAAATTCTGCCTCTTTTTCAAAAGATTTGCTAGGGAATTCATACAATTGTCAGTCAATCCGTTGTTGAACAAACTAAAATAAACACAACATAAGATGAAGCTAAAGAGCCTATTTGCACATAAAAGGTAAACCCCTCACATATAAAGGTAGTCCCAGGTTACATATGAGATAGGGGCTGCAGGTTGTTCTAAAGTTGAATTTGTCTGTAAGTTGGAACAGGTACATTATTTTAATAAATTAAATTAGGACAGATGTTTGTCTCAACATATTATTAGGCAGCGTGGTGTCAGTTACTGTATAAAATCCTTACTGTGAGCTTATCACACAACAAAAAAAAAAAAACTTTATGGAGTCTAGACATTCATTACCATCTGGAGCAAGCTGTGCTTTGATATGCAAAAAAAAACAACTGCAGAGTTTGTCTTGGTCAATAAAGAGTTACAAGAGCTTGCAGAAGACCTCATCTCTTAAGATCACCAACAACCTCAGCTGTGTTTAGCAAAAGATTTCTTCTGCAAGTCATGCAAACTGCACCCCTCCCCCAATCAAGCCTCTGTCCTGCACATGAGGGAGCAGGGAAGCACGCTAGAAGTTGTCGGTATGTTGGATTTCCTTAACCCAGGGAATACTGGTATATTTACTGTAATTGACTGCATGCTACTAACACGTAAACTGACATCTTGGGTTCCCTATGACTTACTGGACAGGTACATTACCCCTCATCACCAGATTCTCAGTAAAAGGCGAGACTAGATTCTCCATCATTTCAAATAAACAACGTATTAACAGGCCAAGTATAGTTTTTAGGGAGTACAAAAACAAGCTTCCTGCTAAAGATTGTGCTTTTGCATCCATATCAGTCAATGAAGCAATTGAAACCAGCAGGATTCAGTCCATCACCCTGTGTAGTTTCTCTGCATTTGTATTGTAACAATTATTTCTTTCTTGTCTGATACCTTACATGAATGTTTAAACAATTGTTGCCCCTGCCTACTTGCCTAAACACTGTCTGATCAATGCCTAATGCATGGGTAATATGTTAGAAGTTACAAAGGTTAAACACTAGGATAAAAATCTTTATTTTCAGACATGTAGCTGTAATAATTAAAGCACATTTTACTGAGCAAAAATATCTTGATAAAAATAAGAATCATTATCCTAGTGTGATTCTAATTTAGGTTTCAGCCTTCTGATTTTTTTTTTTTACTTTCCCTTACAGCTTAGGTTATGTACACATGTTGAATATCTGTTGCTGAAAATCATCTTTCGTGATCCTTTCCAGTGACAGATGAATGAACAAGCATGTATACACAGCATGTACTATGAAAGTGGAAGATGGAGAACGAGCCTAGAAAGGGAAAGATGGGGAACGAGCAAGCAGCACCCCAATGTGCTCTCCTCAAAAGGATTGGAACAGCAGTCAGTCGCAATTGGACATTATTGATCCACCAGGATGGATGATGTCAGTGAACGGCTAAATGTGTCTTATACTGTTAATCTCATGGAACAATGATTTGATGTGTTTACTCTTCAGATCTGGGCAAACCATAAACCAAAGACATGCTACCAGACTAGGAGGAAAGAAAAGACAAGTGCAAATACAAATCTAAAACAAGCTAACATACATAACTATAGCTAGGCAAAAATGAAATATAATATTACAAATTTTCCAGCATGTAATGAAATGAAACGCTAAATGAAATTCATATGTTCAGTTCTGACTTGCATGCATTTTGTAGATTTTGTACTACATAAAAAAAATAAAGCTTTTAAAAATGCAAATGCCCACTACTCTGCTTGCACATTGGTATTTTTATGTGCACAGTTATTCTCCATTTATTTGGTTATTTCCCTAATTCTAGTAGATTGCCTAAATAATTCTATGATACATATTGAGTATTGTGGAATTTATCTTCAATGGTATATACTTACGCAATCTTCTGAAAATTTGGCCACTCTATTGCATGCTCTACAAGGCTGCAGAGTCCTTTGTCAGTGATGTTATTGTCTCTTAGACTAAAAGAAAGAAATATTTGCTGTCAATTAACTAGTTTTACAGGACAACTGTTCAAGTTTCAATGTTCAGATGCTCATTGATCTAGCACCACTCATCTCATGTCAAAGCTCCATCACCTGCAAGAGCAGTGCTATGGCTAATACACCTTTTTCAAAGGTGCTGGGGGTATGCCTATGGGGTGGATGTGGGAGACAACAGTTACTTAGCTTTGTAGTCTATTTAAACCTGTTAAAACTAAGCCTTATGCCCATGCTCAGTCTAATCCTTGAACCAAATTTGCTAAATCAAAATTTAAATTCTGATCCACCCACAACATCCAAGATGAAAAGTATAGTAATGTCTAATAATGAGGATTCTTTTATGCCCTAAAAATCATGAACCTTAACCTAACTGCAGTAACATGAGAATGACCACAGTTAAAGTTAATCCCATAATGATTAAATGTTGTACATACTGGAGTATAAGCCAATCTTTATATTAACCTAGGACACAGATTGCTAGCATTCAAAACCGAAATCAACAGTAATATAAAAAAAAATTAAAATGTGAATCAATTCCTCCATGGTTGGTTATGTTTAAAACATTAATCTAAAGTGGAAAAAAACGCGTCCTGCTTATGTTATGGGGATGAATACATTTTTAGGTGTTTGTGTCCAATTCAGGACCGCATCCACAATGCTGTCAGTAAAATCTGGCACTATACTAAATGTTTATTGAAAATTCTGTATACCGTTAAGTGCCTAATGATTAACCCTTTAGAATTCCCTAAATTTCATATAAAGTCAGTATAATAATTATTTTACCCAATGACTAATCCCAAGGGAATGTCAGACTAGAACTCTGTGAGAATACTTCCACCATAAGTGTAAGTTCCCTTGGCTTTTCTCCTGTTTCTCCCCCTCCCAAAACCCCCATCCTCCTCTCCCCCTCCCATCCCAGCTGAAAATGCCTAAAATTAATACTATTTATTCTCACCCCCCCCTTTAAGAAAAAACTTTACCAGTTCATATATGTTCTCCCGTGAGTTCATCACCACTCGGTAGAAGACATCAGTACATCTCTACAGCTCCCCTGATGAAGCCACATTGGTGAAACACGTCAGGACAGGGAAATTTGGGCTTATCATACCACGTTCGTCTATGTAATGGTGTTAAATATTTCTATTTTCAACTGTTAACCTGTCACCATAGTACAGTTGATCTCTATTGAGCTAGAAGTCACCTTACATGGTGTCCAACCTCAATTTGATCATCAAATGTTTATTGTTTGTATGCCAAAAATACCCTTTCTCTGGCCCTTTTTTCTCTTTGTTGCATATTCATAATTTGGGGTTTTGGCAAAATATTAGTCCTGACAGTCCTATGGTACCCTTCTCCTCTAATCCTATTAAAAAACAATTTCAAATGTAGACTTACTACAGAGCATGGCAGATATGAAGGCAGGGAATCAATTGCTCAATTCCAGTGTCACCAACCGAGTTGTGGTCCAATTGTATGCCAACTGGGTTCTTTAAATGCGTTAGTACATAAGCCAGTGCGGTGCATTCAGCAGGACCAATGCCACAATAGGTCATTTTCAGATGATCAACCGCAAGGCCTCGTACTGCTCTCTCAGCCAAAGTGATGTCCTGCATTTCATAAATACACTTTATAAGCCAGACAAACTCAGGCATGGCGTGCATGGCTTTCTTTTCATCCGGCAAAGCTGGTGGTATTGACTTAAAGTGTTTCTGGATTGCTTTAGCCAAACATTTTTTAACTGTTTTACATTTCATCGCCATTTTTTCTGGTTGCCATGAGTCAACCAACAATGTGTTCAGTGCAGAAGAAAAAAGTCCAGCTACAAATGTCGCCGTAATTTGAAGGTTTCTAATTTCTATGTTCCGTAGGATCATTTTATTTTGTCTTTGAAAAACAGGCTGTACACATGATATAGGAAGTCTCTGAACAAGTAAGTTCCCTGATTGTCTTCTATTCCATTTAAACAATTGGTATAATTTAGAGGAGTCCATATCATCACTTGCTACAATAAACAGAGCAGCAAAGAAGCATTGAAATGTAACATGGAGGAACTCATAGTAATGGGAAGTTTTTCCTTCATCTGAAAAATTCTTGGAAAAGACAAGAAAACCTAAAGAGAGGTCGTCTTCTGTAATTCCAGCTTTGGCAATATCTTGAGGAGAAAACACATACAAACCTTTGCGAAGACCACTAAGCGCTATCTTACCAAAGTGTTTGACAGAATTAGATCTGTCTGATAGAATATTTTGTGTTTGCTTTATGTTTGATGATGCATGTAGTAAAAAGTGTTTAAGAGTTAGCATATACATATCTGTCATGGTCTGTGGGGCTTTGTAGCCACTGTTTATAAGTTCTTTATGACACTTTGAAATGATCCAACAGAAGACTGGAATATGGCATAGCCCATTAAGAGACAAGCTGTTTTTTACCAAGTTGATGATACCTTCTGATGTGTCCGGGTTGTCATGATGTTTCCTAATAAAAGTCTCAATTCCTTCTTCTGAAAATCCCCTCAAATTGATTTCTTTCTTGATGTATTTCCGTAAAGCCACATTGACAGCATCAGGTCTGCTTGTGACGACTTTGATGCAGTCCTTCATTAGATTTCCTTCAATAAGGTTAAACACAATACTTGAAACATTTGTAGGTTCTGTTGGGGAGCAGTGCTTATTATCGTCTGTGAAAGAAAACTTGAATTCATCAAATCCATCAAATGTTAGGAGCACTTGACTGGGATGATCTATAATGAACTGAAATATGTCTTCTTGAAGTTGGTCAGGCCAACAACACAGTTCAAAAAGAAGAGTTTTTAGACAAATTGGCTTTGTAATACAACACAATCTCCTACAACTAAAAGGGAAGACAAAACAGAAATTTTGGAATGCTTTTCCACGTGCCCAGAGATGTTGAATATGTTGGAGCAATGTGCTTTTGCCACTGCCTGCATCCCCAAGTATGATGATAGTGTCCGCATTTTCATTAATGATTCCCTGCTCATTAAAAATGTTATGAAGGTCCAATGTGGTCTGGGAGCCATGACCATGATCCAACATGTTTTTTGATCTCGGTAGCTCTAAAACACATTCGGTATAGACATCCTCCAGACACATGTTTTCTGTCCCATCATAAGTGCTAAGAAATTTTGTTTGAGCACATATAATATTCTTTAATTTCTTGTGGAATGCCAGACAATCTAAAAGAGAAACAACCAAACAAAATGAACTACATGGTTTATACATTTGTTTTAAATCATTTTAAATTGTGTTTGAATTTAACTCCTAGTCTCATTCATCTGTCACATTTCCTCCATGATGCCGAGGGTTGGATCTTAGTTGGCAGCTGTACGTCAGTGCCTAATGTCATTAATGATATTTGTATTGCTGAAAAACATTTATGGAATTTCTCTATTATACATTGGGAATGATGTCCTGAAGAAATACAGGTTAGCAAAGGTAAATACTTTATAAACTTATAAACATAATATGCACAACTATTGTCCAAATCACCTATAAAATATAGTCTTTATAGTGACAATATATATTAAATTTATAGTTACAATGAATACATATAAAAAATGTTTGTATATAAATATGTTGTATTTCCCTGTCTATTACAAACAATGACAAGTTATCTGACTTGCAAATTAATTTTCTCTTTAAGCATTTGAAAATCATCTGGGTCCAGTGAGAGCTTAAGGAATCTTAGACAGACCACATCAAATGGCGGGTTGAACCTCCCAGATATAACACGGTATAATGAGGTTAGACTTCAAATACTTAAGGGCTGGATCCATATTACCTTGATTTACATTGTGCTATTGATCTCCATCTATTTTTCCCTCATCATCCCTTTGCAGTTACAAAAGGAACTACTGCCAAATTTGGTGGCAAATAACCCCTAGCTGTTGTCCCAGTGTGTTTTGTGGCGCAATTCACATAAGCATCTGGTCCTCAACTCTAGCCATTCATTTTTTCTTACCTTATGGAGGAACTCAGAGTTTCCTCTTGGTTGCCATTCTGCACATACCAGTCTAAATTGGCTCTACCATGTGGAAGTCAGGATCTCTGAACGCAGCCATCTTCTCAGTGCTACAGACACTGGATACTGTGATCCTACTATTATATAAGAAAACATTTAGGAGATTTTTTTTCAAGTAGCAGTCATTCCTCAGTTTTGCTTCCTGGGCACTGACTGTTGGAAACACCTGAAAATAATTTGATTTGTATATATGGCTGCATTGAGGTCCCTGGGCGAATAAATCCACTACCATAATGGTTGGAGCCGAATTTCGAAAAAGGTAGTTTAAATGCGTTTCCAATGTATCTAAGTTGCCCAACATTATTAAAGGCATACAGCCTCTTATGTCTTTGCTCTTGGAAACACAGCGGTGTAGCTGCAAATCATGTTGGGATTTATCAAAGGGCTATAATGCCTGAATAGTGTTTATTCTAAGAACAACTTCCTATAAAAAATACATGCATTGAGAGCTGTTTTGGTATATTTATGAGCAGGCAATTTTTTTTGATATTGGTTGTGTGTTATTTTACGGTATATAAACAATAAATTGTCATTTTATTAGTCCCCAAAAATTCAGACTTGCCAAAAAACACACTTCCATTTGCCCCTCCCAAACACCCCTATTTAGCTATTATGCATTTCTTTAGAACAAACTGTGGCATTTGACAACTGTTTTGTTATGTAGTTCAATGAAGTTCAATGAAGTTGTGATTAAGGTGAAGTTCTTTCTCCGATTGAAAAAACAATCACTCAGCCAGAAGCAACTCACACAGGCCTGGATTGAAGGGACCCTGGGAGCGATAAAAGAAGGCCTGCATGACTCGGGGAAGCAAGGAGGAGACAGCACAAGAGTTAATAGTATTGGAAGTGTTGAACCTGGGATGATGTAAAAGATAGGAGGGGTTAAAGGGATAAAGGTGTGGGCTTCAAAGTTTTGCCCACCCACCCGCCCTTTATTGGGTACAAGGCTTGAATAGGTAGTGAAATCCTCGAGGGAAGGTGGTGTTTTGGTGATGGTATCAGTGGTAGGAGATCCATCGTTGGTGTGGATTCTCCTGGATGTAGTGGAAAAAGCAATGTTTGGAATATTGAAGGGGTAGGGACTGCAAATAATTTGTGATATTATTCCTGAGCTGGGGTTTGGATGCAGCTGGGAGCCTAAATATCATGGTGGCACAGATCCCTGGTGGGTAATGGGAGGCTCTCGAGGACCGGTAACCAAAGAAGGAAGAGTTTTCAGGAAATAGTTAGTTGGTATGTTATATTATATGTTTATTTACTGTTAATGTATGTTATGATTGTTATTATGGTTATTTTCAATATTTGTGTTGTTATTCATTTGATAGTTATTTATTTGGTAATAAAAGGCCTTGGGGCCATTACCCATCAATGGTGTTGTGTGTTAATTGTAGGGGGTTTAAATATTAGGGTGGGGGGTATGCTGAATGCAGGTGCTCTGCGGTGCCACAGTCATGTGCTTTTATGAACCACACTGTGATCCACTACAACCATATGCAAACACGTGCACAAAACAGTTCTTGTTTCATATTTTTCATACTTTTTGGGAATGGACTATTGGTCTGGCAGGATCAGCAAGATTTCAAACAAATTTATTGTATATAGAAGAAAAGTTACAAATAGAATAGACCTATATTTCATTTTACAGAATAAGTGGAAGAACACAGATCCAATACAAGCATTGGAAAGTTGATACAATATACAATTGCATATGTTATATGAAAGCCATTTTATCTCTGAGCTATTAACAAAATTTGTTTCAGCTTCAAGAGGATATTGTTAGGGGTAATTAAGATACATGGGGGATAAAGATGGATTCATTTGGATAAATTGGTGTGGGAGGGAAGGTAGGATAAGGGGAAAGTTTAAACCAAAAAAATAATATTAATATTTTTTGGTGACAAGGGATCAAATAAGAGTATATGATGACTAGTTATAAGGGATACAACTCAGGGTGTTGACACAGGGCAGGTGTTGATTCAAGGTGACCAAATGGAATACATTTTTTTTTCATGGTATCTTCTAATTGGGCTGTGTATTTTTCTGGATCAGCAAGTATTTTATTCATGATAAAAAAAAACTTTTTATGATTTAAAGAGGCATTTTATTTAATTAGTATGTATGTTTAGCAGATTTGTCTTTGAGTACAGTTTTGCATTGTGCTAATAACCGTGTCCAAATTATGTGAGGAATGAGTTAAGTTTTTTAGATTTTATTTAGCAATGCAGTATGAGATTCCACTGAAGTAAATGATTAATCATCTGCCAAACATTTCACTCCATAAATAAATCAAGTTTAATGTAATGTAGATTTCCAAAAAATGAGCAAACACAATGATTGCATAAGTGTCAGAATATTTCTTAATATGTGGATTCCCAACAAGAGCAAATTAAAGCACTCACTTGTATTTGTGTAATGTAAGGTAAGCATTAATGGGTAAAATGAAACATCACTGCATGTATTATGACACAGAAATATTCCTGAGGAGCACATACTAACATCAGGAGAAAATTAGCCAAAGTCTGTTTCAAACATTTTAGCAGTTGAACTGTCTGCATGGATATAGATGTTACTTCTTTCATCCTGACAAATGAAATACATTCATTTATCACAAACTAAGAATTATATATACAGTGTGTGAAAATTTAAGTACGTCCATACAGCTTCCATAGGAATTAGCAGGGTAAGTACCAGCCAGGTGCTGGCAATCAAATGCACTTGATTAATTGATCATCAGCAAGTGTGACCAGCTGTATAAAGGTTGAACATTTGGCAGTTTGCTGGTCTGGGGAATTCAGGTTTGATGCAACACAATGCTAAGGAAGAAGGACATCAGCAATGATTTTAGAAAATCCAATGTAACTGCCTATTAATCTGTGAAGGGTTTTAAAACAATTCCCAAACAATCTGAAGCCCATCATCATACAATGAAAAAGACTATTCGCAAATAGAAAACATCCAAGGCAGTTACCGTTCACCATAGGTGTGGATGTTCTAGCAACAAATGTTCTTGGGTTTGCAAAGTTGCATGTGAACACACTACAAGACTTCTGGAACCATATCCTTTGAAGAGATGAGACCAAAGTGGAGATGTATGTGAAAACCACAGCATATCAGCACAAACACCTCATACCAACTGAAATGCAAAATGGGGAAAGGGTGATAACTTCGGCTTGTGTAACAATCATAGGACATGACCACTCTGCAGCTAATATTAATTCCAAAATATTCTGAAGTCAAATGTGAAGCCATCTGAGCTTTGCTTAAACTAGGTCATGCAACAGGACAATGAACCCAAGCACATCAGCAAATCTACACTGGAAGGGCTGAAAAAGAAAAGAATCAAGGTGTTGCACTGTCTTAGTCAAAGTTTAGACCTCAACATAATCAAAATGCTGTGGCGGGACCTTAAGAGAGCTGCACATGAATGCCTGCAAACCTCAAATAACTAAAGTAATATTGTAAAAATAGATGTCTAGGGTCTCCTGGACCAAATCTATTCCAGGTTTGCCTGCTGGACCACCCAGGTTCACCCATGATGGTCTTTCTTCTCTAGGCCTGGAGAACTTTACTAAATCAGACTCGATGACTGCAAGATACGAAGGCCATGAACCGCAAAGAACCCCAAATCATAACATTTCCAACATCACTGTTGGTATGAGATTTTTTTCCTGAAATATCATTTTCAGTTTGCGCCAAACACTTCCAATGTTCCTGAGATCAAACATCCTTGATTTATCAGTCCACAGTACATAGTTCCATAAAGTCTAGTCTTTGTGTATTTGTTCAATGGCAAAATGTAGTCTTGTTTTTTTTTTTTTAATTTAAATGGCAAATGCTCTGACACCCACCTCTTGCAGGTACATTTGCGTACTCTCTTTCTTTGCAAGAATTACCTAGAAGTCTTGAGACAACAAGTTCTTGGTAACTTCTAATGACATCAAATGCTCAACTCTGCTTGAATTTCCTGGATGACTATGGCTGAATGATTGATTTCAACAATCCTGCAATATTTTTAAATCCTTTGCCAGAAACATAGGTAATACCAACTGTCTAATGGCATTGGAAGGCACTTTCAATCCTAGCATTAAGTTACTACTTTAACTAAAAGGACAAAAGACCGTAAATATTTTAGCTTTAAACGAGGCCGGTTCTGTGTATCCTTCAATGAGGTCTTAATCATTGGTAGGAAATCTGTAACACATTATTGTACTTCATGAATATCAATTTAGGTGACATTTGTTCCAATACAGGTAGTCCCCTAGTTAAGGACATTCGCCATACGGACGATGCCCAGATACGAACAGGGCTTCTCCGCTCGCTCATGTGCAGGATGAAAGCTTGATAGGGGGATGGGGGCGGTTTTGCATGACTTGCAGAAGAAATCTTTTGCTAAATACAGCTGAGGTTGTGGGTGATCTTAAGGACTGAGCTATTCTGCCACTTCTTGTAACTCTTTAATGAACAAGACAAACTCAGCTGTTTCTTTTTGCATATCAAAGCACAGCTTGCTCCAAAAGTTAATGAACTTCTAGGCTCCATAAAGTTTTTTTTGTTGCTTTGTTTGGATATAACTGTGAGGATACAGTAACTGACACCACACTGCCTAATAATATGTTGAGACAAACATCTGTCCTTATTTCATTTATTAAAATAATGTATCTGTTCCAACTTACATACAAATTCAACTTAAGAACAAACATACAGTCTCTATCTCGTATGTAACTCGGGGACTACCTGTATATGTGAGGGTTTTACATTTAATGTGAATACAGGCTCTTTAGCTTTACTATACCTGGGGAGTACCTGTATATCACCTTTATCTGTGGGAATGGTTTGAATTGATATCTAATAGTTAATACTAGTTATACTTTATCTGTTTAAATATTTTAAAAAGAACAATAATTTCTATGAGTGTGCTTTTTAGATGACTGTACATATAAATGAAAAAATCATTACAGATTATTTTCAAATGATTTGTGTTTTTTCATTCCAACTAAATATTGACCCATATAACACTGTCCTTCCAAGCAATGTGTATACTTTCATTGGTTTCTTGTTGTTAACAGCTATAGGTAGATATAAGTTAGCAAAAACTTTTTAAAATGGTTACTTCCACTGCACATGTTACGTCAGTTCATGCTAAAGAGGAAGTCAAATGCTAAGAAATGAAATTAAGTTTTCAGGAATTGATATTAAGATGAATCAGTTTGCAATATCACAAAGCACACAAGAATCAAAGTAAAGCGTGGTATACGTTTTTTAGCTACTTTTCAAAGAAATGTTGTAATAGTATATTTTTGTAATAAAATAAATTACATGCCAACAAATTCCGGAACTTCTTCCTTTTCTTTATGTTATATATAAGATCATGGACTTGAAACAGGGGATTCAAAAAGGCTTCTGATGTGTACATCATATATAAATGAATTTTTAACTGATGATGCCAGTTTAGCTTTGAATTTTGTATTGATGAGGCTAGGTTTGATCTAATTGGGTGATCTTCTTTTTATGTGTTAGGAGATGCTCATTTGTCCGGCAACACTATGCTGTGCTCCATTGCAGTATTAGACATGGTTTATTCTGTCCAGCAATGTCATTTGCAGCAACCAGAAGAACTAAGATAGCAGCAGTCCCTGCTTCCCTTTAGCTGTGCAGCCTGATGTATATTATCGGCATCCCCTGCACCACTCTGTGAGGCTCTGCACAGCTGAAGGCTGAAGAAGAAATTAGCTCCTGAATCAGTATAGTTGTAGTGTTTAGCTATGCTAACCTGTGCTGGAGTGTGTTCCGTCTGATTTACTGTTGCTGACCTTGCCTGTTTGTGACCCTGTGAGTTTATTCTTCCTGGACTGACCTTTTGCCTGTGACCCACGACTCTAATTGGGTTTAGCCCCTGTTTACTTCCTCTGGTAGATGGATTATCTGTTATGTTCTCTGGCTCTGAATTTTGGACTAGTCTATTGGAATCTTGGTACTTGTTTCTGTTGCCAGCCCATCTCCGGATGCATGAAGTCCTAAAGGCAACCGAGTACTAAGAGATGCAACCAGTCTCCCGAGGCTGAGGCTTAATAAAGGCCATGACTGCGGTGTAGATTGGGGGACTGGTGTCTGGGGAATATTGGTGCTGACCAGGGCCTTCCAGTATGTTTGCTACCTCTGGGTAACTCTAGCAGACTGACTTCCCTCTCCTTTCTTACTAATTCCATCTGTTTGACTGTGTCCATTTAAGGTTTTGCTTTTACCAGCCAGTACTGGCACATGGCCAAAGCTTAGTAAGACTGCTTATGTTAGTTGGTCCTGACTCATCCTCCTGCCTTCTTTCTGTTATTCTTAATGTCTATACATCAGGAGCTGTTTCCTGTATCCGATGTCCCCTAGGTATGCCTGATTTTCTGACTATGCATGTCATGATCTCTATTTTGTTTTTAGCTAAATTTATTTATTATGATTCATGATTGGTAGACAGTTTATTTGTGCTCATTCCTTAATCTGTTATCAGCCAAACAATCCTGGGAGTCACATTTTCAGTTATCTTTTAGCAAACATAACCTCCACCATCAGGAGCTCTAGTGCACAGACAAATTTCAACAGTCTGCACCTTGGAGAGAACCTTCTGCTACCTGCTAGAGACAGAACTTAACTCTATTTCAGTCATTTTGAAACTTTAGTTATGTTCTTGTTTTTTATGAGCAAACTCTGGACCTGCACTTCAGTCCCAACTTTGTCTGCACCTGCACTGCACTCTTGTATATTCTAACCCCTGATCTTTACACCTATTTTTGATTTGTCTCCATGGCTTACCAACCAAAAATGCAAGTTCCTGTTGTTCTGGAAAATGGACCTGTAGCCTCTTGCTTCTTGTGTCAGTGAACATGGTGCGCAAAGAGAGCAAAGAGTAGGAAGACAAGCTTTAGGCCCAGTTTTAAGTAGCTGTGGATTCAGGGTATTAAACCCTAATGCTATTAGTTAAACTGGATGGAGCATTGTAAACTAAAATTTGTAATGTGAATCACATTTTCATATTGATTTTTAGGAGAATTTTTAAAACCCAGGGTTATTTTAGCTCCTTTTGTAGTTAGTGCTCCACAAATTTATTGGCAAATGATGAGTTTCTGCAGTGCTTTTGGGTTGGTGTCTAATAACCAGAGTGGGTAAGTAAAGAGGATGCAAGCTCATGCAATAAAGTATAGGGATGTCTGCTAAACTTTACCAGGAACTAAAAATATTGCAAACTTTGTGTGTCAAAAGCTTTTTAGATACCCGTATCTGCACTGAGCAATGAGGTAATCCATATAATATCCATGTTTTATGAAATATAATTCATTTTTGTACTCAGTAAACAAATACTGTGCCGGTAAATAGGGTTACTGAATGAAATGTATTATGATTGAAAAATATAATACTAAAATAAATGATTAGAGAACTTTATACCTCTAAATTAGTTGCTATGTTGGTAATAAACTTAAAAAATAGTGAACCAATGAAAAATCTGGCAACTATATTTTACTAGGGAGTGTGGTTACCGTTTGTGACTATTGCTGTCTGTCCTTGCTCTAAATTCTGGATGATCTTTAGTAGGCATCTTGCAGCTTCATTTCCTTTTAATTGGATGAGATCAAGCAGTCTTCTTGCCTATGTAAAACATGAACATATTTTAACTCAACAATTACTACATATATTTGAATATAAACCGACCCCAATATATACTGCATACCTACTTTTATCTGAAAAAAAAACAAGAACATTTCTTTGACTTGCGTATTGACTAGGGCACAAAATACATCCATCACTACTTACATTGAAAAGAGTAATCAAGAGAAATGGCAAAAAAATGAAAGTGAATAAATACAATACAATACATGTTCTATTTTTAAAACATTTATTTAAAAGGTAAAAAATGAAATCACCTGGGTTCAGTCTTTTTCCCTCTTTTTTAAAGGGTAAAGTATTTTGTACTTTTGAACTTATTATAATGGGTCATTTGCTCTTAAATTATGTGTTGTGCATTATTGTTGGCTTTGAGTAGATGGCAGATGGTAGATGGAGTCCTCATGTAAAATGTGTTACAAGCAGTTTGTCTTTGACAGCCATTCGGTGTCACTCGAGCATAAACCGAGACATTTTTTGAAGAGTTTGTGTGTGTGTGTGTGTGTATAGCGTTTTCTCAGTTACCTAAATGATTTTTAGGATCTATTTCAAGAAAAAATATCATAAAAAAAGTAATGCCCCCTCTCATCCCAATAGGAAAAAGCTAGCTAATTCAAAAATTAGTGTACCAAAGGCAGCCAGGAAACCAGAATATTCAAAAGAAGGCGAACATTGTCATTCACATGTATTTGCCATGACAGGTCCCCTTTAGGGCACAGCCATTGCAACTTTAAAGCAGAACCAAAGGTTAAAACTACTGTAAAGAAATACAAGAAGACAGGTTTTTGATTGCAATATCTTTGGCCATCTTTATTGGTCAGATCAATTTAGTAAAGGAAATTAACTCATGTTTGTCAGGATACTTTTTTTTTTTTTTTAAAGACAGCGAACAGGCAGGTACTTATGTTTTACTGTTCTTGAATAAAAACCCCTGCCTGCGTGAAATTTGTCACTGTAAAACTATAGTTCATTTATTTTGGGGAATTGCTTAGAGGTAGCTAAGCACTAAAAAAGATGGTTACTATGTGTGTGCTTTACATGACCAGGGTAGCTCGGACCTTCTAGCCCATCCTTTATAAACACCATTGTCATAACTACC
>NC_092866.1:23033199-23041696 GCF_032062135.1 Pyxicephalus adspersus
TGTATTGATCCACATCTTGCAGTATGGAACCACGAGCGTTCGGCATCCAATCAGTTCTGGCCAATGTATCGGACCAGACCGCAACACCAGGTCATTTCTGTCGCCACCGTGAAGACCAATTGAACATTCGGAAATATATCCCACTTAGGAGATTTTATCTCCAATTTTAGACCCCCCCGGCACGGAGCCCTACCATGCCAAGGGGCCACTTCTCCGACATCATATGATGTAGCATTATGCTACCCCCATTGTTTAGCCACCGAAATGGCCCACCGCTGTATTGAGTGCACACCGTGCAGTATGGAACCACGAGCGTTCTGCATTCAATCAGTCCTGGCCAGTGTATCGGACCAGACCGCAACACCAGGTCATTCCAGTCGCCACCATGAAGACCAATTGAACAGTCCGATATATATCCCACTTGGAGATTTTATTTCCCATCTTGGACCCCCCCCCCGGCACGGAGCCCTACCATGCCAAGGGGCCACTTCTCCGACATCAGATAATGCAGCACTATGCTACCCCCATTGTTCAGCCACCGAAATGGCCCACCGCTGTATTGAGTGCACACCGTGCAGCATGGAACCACGAGCGTTCCGCATCCAACCAGTCCTGGCCATTGTATCGTACCAGACCGCAACACCAGGACACTCCAGTCGCCACTGTGAAGACCAGTTTACCAGTCCGAAATACATCCCACTTGGAAATTGTTTCTCTCCAATCTTCGACCCCCCTGTGGCACGGAGCCCTACCATGCCAAGGGGCCACCCGTACAAAATGTAGCACTATGCTACCCCCATCCCGATCACCGAAATGGCCCACCTCCGTCTTCACTTCACTCCAGGCAGTGTGGAACTTATGTCCTGCTCGAACCCTCCCAGGCACTCTCCGCCAACACCACAAAATTATCACCCCAGCAGCCCGTACCACACCACGCCAGGGGCACTCACTTGCCCCGAATGTGCGAGGCTCCAACCCATTCCCATCCCTGTGAATACAGGAGCCCGATCCAAGGTACTCCCACCCCAGGGGAGACCACCACCTCACGATCAGCTGTAAAAATTCTTCCCCACATCCTGCCCCAAGCGACCGTGCCCCACTCACCCCACAATGCAACGCAACCAACCACAGCTGAATGCCCCAACCTGAAATGGAAAAACCACACATGCCTTCAAAGTCCGCAAGTCCATCCTCGGACCCGAACACCGCAAAAACCAGCTGCAGCAGCAACAACCCCAGGGAAAAAGAAAGTAGAGCCTCCCTCCATTTTTCGCAGGACCAATTTACCATCCATCCCCAGTATGGTTTTTTTTACTATTACTATCCTTTATTGGAGAGCAAATAGAGAATTGCAAACTTTCAGCTTTACTTTCACTACCATCTTCAGCCTGTGCTAAATGGAAGGGTGTTTGATGTTCACACAGTAGGCTATAATTATTTAGTAAACGAACAAGGAAGCCTCTATGTGACAAATGAACTGATCTTGACCAGCAAAATGCTTTTTTTTCTCACAAGATCTGCTCCCTGAACAAGATATGATCTTTGACCAATCATAATGTACTGTGAAATACAGGAGATTGTTTTTTCATACATATAACATTACTCTGGGACAAAGGCAGGTAAGTATAACTACAGGTAGTCCCCGAGTTAAGGACATCTGACATACCGACGACTCCTAGATATGAACGGACCCTGTGCCGGACGGAGGCTTGAGGGGGGAGGTGGCAGTTTTATACAGTAACTGACACCATGCTGACTAATAATATGTTCAGACAAACATCTGTCCTACCTAATTGCATTTATTAAAATAATGTACATGTTCCGACTTACATACAAATTCAACTTAAGAACAAACCTACAGTCTCTATCTGCTATGTAACCCGTGGACTACTTGTATATTACATAATACAAACACAATTCCACATATATGGACAATGAGAAGATGGGAGTTTTTTATCTTATGCAAGACTTTAATTTCCATTTCCTAATTTTTGTTATTGCAATATCCTTTAAAACTTTTTGGCAAAGTTCACATAAAAGTTAACAATCTAACCACACAATCTGTAAGGGTGGCAGCCTTCCCACTGGCCAGTATTGTAAGAGGCATTCTTACCACTGACCACCACACTAATGTACTGTAAACTGTGGATATAGTTGTTAAAGCAGAGATTACCTTAAGACCTTACCCCACATTAAAAAGGTAAAGAAACACTGCCTTAGAGTGACAGTTCAGAAAATTTTGAAGGTGATGGTGCCCTGTATCAGTCTAATGTCGTTTGAATGTCTGCACAGTGAGACTTTTATAGGCAAATAAGTTCTCTTGAATTACTTGTATAGACAAAATGTCCTTAGTAGATTATTCTACTTATATGTATAATGCAGTAGATGGAAGCCTAAACTTAACTTAAGCATATCTCATCAATTTAGCTCTGGTTAGCACTATCCAATGTATGCAGTTTACATACAAAATCTCTAGTTAGTACAAGACTTGTTTTGTGTTTTTTTAGCTGTGCATAAACCACAATTATTGGGAGGCTCTGCAAAACAGGAAGCAGAGAATGGGCACAGTTTTCAGTGTGAAAATATGGTTATACTATTAACAAAAACGAGTAAGAACACAATTTTACACTATGCATTGTGGGCAGGGGATGTCTTTTATTTACGTATGTATAAAATATAAATACACTTTATATGTTTATAAAGTAATAACCTACCTTTTGAGAAGGTGAATAGATAGGTAGCTGAATGGTATCAATTTCACATTCTGAGATAAATCCATGCTCCAAGAGTTTTTGCAAAACAGCACTTGTGTAGTTGTGGAGTAATTGCACAATCCCTGGTCTTTCACTTTGTAGATAGTTAGAAGATTTTTCAAGATCATCAGGAAACTGGAAATTAAATTGTTCCTCACAAGTCTCATTTTTCTGGAAAGCATCTAAGAAAATGCTGCAACAGGTGTCCCCTTTACAGGTGATAATGTCCAGTAGGTTTCTAACCAGTATGCATAAGGGTTTTCCCCCAAGTGTGCAAGACTGATATTCTTCCCAGTTAAGGACATTATGTGATAGTAGGTGGTCAAGCAAACATTCATATTTGTCCACTGATCCTCTGGCCAATACAGACACTATATCTTCTCTCTTAGTTTGAATAGTATGCAGTGAGCACATTCCACATTCTGGTCATGGAGAAAAATCATGGGGTCAGCAATAGCACCAAACACTCTGCCAAAAATGAAACAAAATTAGTATAGAATACAGAATTCCAATAATTCCCCATTGATGTCTGTGTTTTGTGAAGCCATAAGTATTTCAGTAAAAAAAACCTTTATACCGGCTTTGGCTTACATTTTCTACTGCTCATCTCTTTTCTCGTTTTAAACTTTTAAATTCTGATCTTTTATCATAGATCGTGAGGAATATCAAATGCAACACAAGCATTGTTACTGGAGTGACAAAGATATGAAAGAACTGATTTGTAAAATTTCTTTATCAGCGGTTATCTCTATAATTGCAGTGAACAGGCCTTGAAAGTGTCCCATAAAACCATTAGAAAAAATTAAAGAACATTTCCTACCAAAACACTGAAACAGCTTAACCAATTTCTCTTATTTTTAGTTCTCAATTTAAAAAGGTATTGTGTGTTGCTGCCTCTTTCCCCATTAGAGAGATTCATAATCACATCCACTAACTGTGACAATTTATCATTGGTAAAGAAAGCTGGTAAAACCTTTTATCAACAGGAAGAAACTTTTCCAACTAAGGAACTTCTTGATCTTGAAAGAGATCTTTGGCAGAATTAATCGTAATTTTTCCCAGTCGCACTGACCGCCAATGTAACTTTTCACTAATGTTAGGGGTCTGTTCCCTGTTAAATAATAAAGCAAGAAAACACTACTATTTTTTTTTTTAATTTCAGTATTATTGAACAAGATTTTGTTGTATAGAACAGAGGTTGTTGAAAAAATGTATTATTTTCTCTTTTTATTTAAAGCTTTCTACAACTTATAGATCGTGCTAAAGTGCCACAATGTAGGTTTAATTATTTTCATCAGGAACTAAAACTCTATACAAAAGTACATAAACAAACAACACTTACACAATACATAAAAACACTGACACAAAGGGCCTGAGTTTATAAAGCTCGCCAAGGCTGTTGAGGATGTCAGTTACTAGTGAAGTAGAATGTGCAGTAGGTCCCCAAACCTGGCCAAAATGTCAAAAGGAATATGATTTGCCCCTTACAACTGCCTGAGATGTTGTGATCTGCATATATCTAGGACTATGTAGTTTAGGTTCACAAATTATCAAAATAGGAGATGACTATACCATTTAGGAGCCATATCCACATTAAAATGTATACAATATTTATTTCCTAATTAATCATTGGACATTTAAGGCACCAAAAAAATAATTAGTAATCAAATAATTCTAAATACATAATTTATTTCAACATTTAAGAACAATAAACATGTATGAGATATGAATAAAGAGTTGAATATGTGTCCATATATTGTCTTCTGATTTGTCCTGAAGAAGGGGTTACATTTACCGCGAAACGCGTCAACTGATTTAACACCAGTCTTGTCGGTGTCTACTCAGGAGATTGGATGTACTATGTATACAAAAAAAATGTATCATTGTTGCTATTTTGTACTTGAATAAAGGTTTTATTGGTTTATACTGGATTCTAATTGGCCTTAAAAGTCCCACTATTGTGTGTTTTTGATTTTAAGATATGAATCTACAATTTTTACAAAAATAATAAATATGTTATCAAAACATTTTTCAGTTCTCAAAGTTTTTACTATTTTTGAAAAATATCTCTTGCATGTTTCTTGTTCATAAATGTTGAAATAAATTATTTTTATATATAATTTGTTGGTGCCTTAAAAGTCGATAATACATTTGGAAATAAATACTTAAAAGTTATGGACAGAGATCATCAAAGAGAAAGCATTCTGTGCTCTATATGAACTTGGGCTTCCACTAAAGGGAGTCTTGAGTCCTGGCACCTTGCTGAATCAGCAGAGCATCTAAGCATTTATTAGAAAATAAATACCATTTTGAAATCCATTACTTTCATTCTTGTTTACACAGCACCATATCAGAGCCCAATATTTCTGGAGCTCTGGAATAAAAATAGAGCAAGTGTTTATATATTAAATATGTTCATAAACCAGTAATTGAAAATAAACACTATTTCATAGTTATATCCATCATGTGAATGAATGAACGGATATAACCAAATAAAGTCTTATGTGTCCTAAATAATGTTGGTATACAAATGAAGGAAAAAAGTTAAATACTGCATACCAAAAGTGCAAAATATGTTCAGGATAATTTTAATGCCTTGTGTCTTTATCTTTGATCTAAAAATGTCTTAATGCTAAATTATTTCTGAAACCGTTTGTAGGCTTTACAATTGATATTGACTGGTACTTGTTTTACTAGTTGGGTAGGCATGTAAAAAAAAACTTGCAATGTATGCACAATAAAACTAGACTAACAACATATGATACATGATCTGGTTTGAGAACTAGCTATGAAATACTAAACTCATACAGGTATTCCATGGTATGCAAGTAGAAAAACATCCAAAGGTGCAGCTAAGAACTCAGGCTCTCTCCAATAAATTTTGAGGACAATCCTACGTTTAAAGCTATGATTGGATGTATTTGGCTCTAATTGCTCCCCAATGTGACCATCTCTGAATAAAAAAGTGATAGAGCACATTGTGCTAGTGAGAAGGTTTGTTACATTTTACTAAAGCAGTAGTGTCACAGTACATGCCCAAATCACCCTGTGCTTTCTGTTTATGGGGCTTCTAAGGGAACTAGTAGGTGATCCTTTGTAATATTTTACAAGTTCATTGAGTGGATACAGTTCATCTGTGAGGGTCAGGTTATCCTTAGTGTACAGCAGTGTTACAGTTTCCAAATTTGTACTCCTATTGTAAATCTTTCCATGTACTAAAGATAATACAGAATATCTTCTGTCTGAGAAGTAACATATCCAGGCAACTACAAGAATTGGGAAGCCCTTAATCCCAAACAGAACAGTGGAGCCTTTTACACCTTTCAGGGTCACCAGGATGCAGAAGAATGAAGACAAAGACTTTCCTGAGGGACATCGCCACAGCCACAAAGTTCTCCTGAACTCCTAATTCCAATCAGCCACTGTAACTCCTTCCACATAGATACCTAAAATGATTGACTCTTTCCTTTTCCTAATCGGAAAGAACAACATCCAGAACTATTATAACTTCACGTTTTCAGTTTTTACATTACATCACAAAGTCCTTATAGAATGTATCCAACAAACAGTATCCAGTTTAGAGCACATGGTGGTGGCTTCTGGCATTCTCCATCTCACACAATTAAAGAAGAACCCTAGTTATCCACTTCCCCTAATCTCTTTTCTTTCTCCCATTACAGCCAAGCACATAGGAAATTGTGTCCCCCCACCCACCCACAGGGATGGAAATGCCCAAAAGAAGAGTGATCTTTAATTCTTTTTCAGGACAAAGTATCAACCGGGTATTTTCCCTACCAATGTCCCCACACTCTCTCTAACCTTAGAAGCATTTTATAGTATTCTCCTCAACAGGACTTCACCTAGGATCCACCCGCTGGAAATGGACACTCAGGAGAAACTTGAAGTTTGCTATTTGCTTATCTTATGGAAATACAAATTGTATGGCTAGCACAGGGGGTCGGCAAACTCTGGCCTTTAGGCCAGATACAGCCTAGCCAGTAGTTCGTTCCGGCCTTACGCCCCCTATCCGATCCGGCCTAATGCCGTCTGGATCTGCAAGGGGGAGTTAGGAACTACCAGAGCCAGAGCCGCTGGAGCTCCAGTGCCGCCTTCTTCCTGTTGCTCCCCTATTATAGGGAAGGATCCCTGAAGAGAAATCCCTAGATTACACTTCAGGGGGCGTTCCCTAGTGGGGCGGAGCCATTAGGGAGGGACTGTGCTCCCGCCCACCCCTGAAACGGCCTAGTGGCCATAAAAATTTGCCAACACCTAGACTAGCACCATCTTCAAATTCACCTGATATGAAATAAGCATGAAGCAAGCAAACTTAAAAAGCTAAAAATTCACATTTGTTCCAGGTTTGTGACTAAGGTCATTGGACCAGCATTGCAGCCAGGCATGCAAGATTTAATGCATTATTTGAATATTCATTCCGTCCCTACAGGGACACTGCGCACATGCAGCTTAATGTACTTAGAAAGGAAGATTCCAAACAGATGGGTAAGCATTTTTTATTGCAGAAAGGACATTGCATGCCTCATGCAATAAAAATACAACCTGTCTACAATGTTGAAATGCAGTAAATATGTAAAATAAATCTGATTTCTGCCACCAAACAGGTTCAGAATAGTTGAAATGAGCTACTGTAACCCTCATGAAATATTTAAAACCTGCTTTAACTTTGAAATAAAACATTTATCTTTCTAGTAAACTCCAAACACATTTTGCAAAAAGCTTCTAGTTTTTGGGTAAATTCCAGCAGACTTGGTAGTTGCAGCAGTGGGATTAGCTGTATGCAGAAAAATATCTTAACATCAGAACTTGTAGGACAATATTTTTACCATAAAGAACAAACTAATCATTTGTTCAATTGATGGCTTTAATATTTCACTTTTCATCCAAAAAAAAACATGGTTTGCAATCTGTGACCTCATCATGGAAATACTTGGTGCCTAATTATTTTGGTATGATTAGTAATAAAAAAATCTGAATAGTTCCTGATCATTGAAAGCCATGCAACTGACATTAGAGAAACATTTAGAGATTGTAGCCTGTATGCACCCTTAATGACAGGTTCCTTTAAGAGTTTGATATAATCAACAAAATATGTAGACATGCAGCATGTTTCAGTTGTCCTAAAGCTACTTCCACAAAAATGTGGATACACCTAGGTTTACTGGAAAGGGTAGATCTAAAATACATGTGTGCAGCTTGAAAAGAAACCGAAGTACAGATTACTAATGATGTTGCACATACATGTCATGGGAAGATTAAACTATCAAATAGAAAGTATGTACATGTCCTAAACTATTACTTATTTTTTTTTAATAAACTAACCTCAAGATCACAGGAACATGACCACAAACTAGAGTGTGGAAGGAGCTACTGTAACCGTTTATACCATTAGATGCCCACTACTCCCTTAAAAAACATCAAATAACATTTTTTTTCCATTGAGTCCAATGCTAGTTTAAAGGTAATGGAAACAGTAACTGCAATATTTGCCCTTTAAAATGTTATTGACACAACAAATTTTTATCCATATATTATCAAGTAGATGGTGCAGGCACCAGATGTAATGAACTAGCGGTACTGCCTTTTTTTTAAGTTTTTTGAGAGTTGTATCTTGGACAGGACAAAAGGATCTCCCAAAGTCTTTTCTGAAGATAACTCCTGATCTGGAGTTTGCTATTAAATACATTCTGTTTCTTACTATATTAATTATAGAAATCAGCACACACACA
>NC_092866.1:23042118-23062495 GCF_032062135.1 Pyxicephalus adspersus
CCTAATAGACAAACATCTGTCCTAATTGCATTTATTAAAATAATGTACCTGTTCTGACTTACATACTAATTTACCGGAAGAAAAAATCCTACAGTCCCTATCTCGTATGTAACCCAGGAACTACCTGTACTGAAAAACAGGAAGCAGAACACACATATGTAACGTTATAATAATACTTTAATTTAACAAGGGACTGATGAATTGGTACATGTTAGTAGTCACATCCTAACTTCAGATGATTTTCTAATGGGGACCAGCAAAGGGTATAACAATAGCCACCTTGTTATCAGGATGCTAACTACATTTATACATTGGTATTGATCCATAAAGGAAAGGTTTCCCATAGAAATAACTGGACATATATAAGGCTGTTACGGTTGTATCCTGAGGAGCTTTTTCTGTGTCCCCCTCTTTTGTATGTCAAATTAAAGATCTCCTCTTGATTTTCACATTCAGATCCACAATTGTTAACAAACTATAACTTATGAATTATTGTATATTGTGTATATCTCCAGACGAAGCAGTAATAGGCTGCAGAATGCATAGAATCAAAACTCAACATATTGAATTAAATCTAACTTGTCGATACTGTGATGCTTCTAATAAGAGGCAAGCTTTAAATAATAATAATATTACTAAACAGTATTTATATAGTGCCAACATAATATGTAGCGCTGTACATTAAATAGAGGATCCAAATGACACATACACACTGTGTATTCCAGAAGGGAATATCAATGTCTTAAAATTGTTAAAAAATTATTACATTTAAATGTAGTTGTATGTGACACAAATTACAGCCTTTGTACCAGTTCTGTGTCCTTATTCTTCTTTCAATTGTAAATCACACAACACAGTGTTTGGAAGAATTGTGAAGCTCTATTACCATATTCAAATATGTGAACAGAACTACATAAATGTGAAACAGTATGGCGATGATAAACTTTAGATTTGTATCTAGCAGTGTATATATATTAGAAGTGGTTATTCATATCTGATCATTAAAATAATAATATACATTCATGTAGATCCACATGTGGTCACAGGAATATATGACCTGGTTGACAGCGCTTCCCACACCAAAAAACTACATTTAAAGCTTGAATCAAGTTTTGCCAGGAGTAAAAATAAAAATAAATCAATTATTCCAGGGAAAGCATTCTTCAACAATACGACAGTTGTGATGTTGCAACTGAGCAGTCTGACTTTTACTACATTACCATTACATATACAATCTAATTTCTAATTATTATAATCAGTCTAACCACTACTATTCTGACCACAAAACACTAACATATAAATCTCTTGACTTACCAGTAAATATGAATATTCACCTTCATGAAGTGTGAATGTTCTAAGAACTGTGTAAAAGTAAAAACAAACAGCAGCAGCCAACATGTCCTCTATGGGGATCACTGGCTCCTCCTATGTATTCACTCCTTCTATTCACATGGTGTATTCACTTTCACTTCTACTAAAGCTTTCCTCTCAATCTCTACACAGGAATCTATTCACAAAATGTCATATGTCACTCTATTAAGCAGTGATTACAAAATAGATGTTCATTTATTTAATCTATTCATTTTATCACTTAGTAAATATTTCTTGTAAAGTTAGTAACTAATTGCTACTTGTCAAAGCAGTAACAATTTTCCTAAATAAAGTTGGTTATGTAATGGGTACGTTTAGAAGGCTAAGAAAAAATTACCATTGTGATAAGAAACATTACTGAGGTTCAATTTACCAATTTACAAAGCTTTGGCACATGGAAAAGGAACTTAATTTTGGTCAAAAGAATAATTTTTAAATCTCTGGCTGAAAATGTTTGTTAAAAAATATAATAGAGAATGGAGGCTAAGGCTGTAAGAAAAAGTTCACTTTCTAAAGCACTTTGGTCACATTAGTATGGGTGGTTGCAATAATTGTTCTATTAAGCCTTGAGAAAATGTGTTCTGTAGTCTTGGCTATCAGTTAGGGCAGTGGCAGCCAATCTGTATTTTATTTGCAATGTTTTTATTAATAAAACAAAAATATTATTCTAATAAACTCCTATATTCTGAATGACAATTTTCACCTTTATATTCATGAACTGTACTAGAGGAGAAAGAATAAGGGAGGTGCAGCGTGACGTCAGTGTAGTCAGAAGTTGTATGAGGCAACCATTGCCGAGCCGTACGCTTCAGTATTGTTTCATCATTACAACATTTACCCCGCTCTGCCAATACCAATTCTCATGAGATTGTTTTATTTTATTTGTTTATTTCTCAGATGCTCTTTTAGGTAAGTATGACCTTAACTGTGTATTTTCTTTACCTGTTATGTTTAATGGCATCAACTAGTTTGACTTTGATAATTATCATTTCTTGTTTGGTCTTAGAGAATAAACTAAACACATAAGGAGTGAGAAAAAACAAACAAATATTTTGCATTTCTTTAGTAATACCAAAGCTAATACAACTAATGATAATAGTAACATAAGTAATACATCACGTGAGCTGATCAATAAATCAGAGCCCTCATAGTCCTTGTCAGGCACCATTAGATTATTATTTAACAAATGTATTTGTCTTTTTTTTTTAAAAAATACATAATAATGGTCGGCGGGATTTAAAATTATGAATTTAGTGGTCCGTGAGGTCTGAAAGATTGTCAACCGCTGAGTTAGGGTGGGGGGTCAAACATTTTAGTTGTCCACAGTACAGATAAAAATAAATCTTTCAGTAGAATCATCTGTTTTAGAGAGGTGAATTCCCTCCATTTTGGGAGATTTTTCCAACTTACTGTTTTGTAGAGAAGTGGAGGAAACTTCCCTAATGGTACACAACCTGCAAAAAAAAAAAGTTGCAGTGGTTTTAAAACTTCCTTTCTCTGAGCCTTTATTAAAGTTCTCCAGGGCTGGAGAGGACATACTTTCATCAGTGAAGCTGGGTTATTCAGCAAACCTGGAATGGATCCCCTAAAAGTGATTTGCTATTTGTTAGCAAATGTTTTCAATTCTGGACCAAATCCATTCCAGCTTTTTTGTATCACCCAGCTTCACTGATAAAAGTGTATCCTCTCCAGCCTTGGATAGCTTTAATAAATTAGACCCACTGTCTGAAACTACAAAAAAAGTTTTGGCATTTGGTGTATTTAACAGAGATCTATTTTAAAAATTATGTATTGCTCCAAAAACAAACACTCCTACAAAGTCTACCCGTATCAAGAAAACCCAACTGAGCATTTAGATGATTTAGGCGCATCAACATAAAAAATGTGCAAAGTTTGCAGTCAGTTTTCTTTCAGAGCTAGAGTTATCCAGTCAGCAATGAAGTTGAATATGTCTGCATAGCTTTAGGTCTTACTTAGCAGGGGACGTTAGACCTCTGTAGAGAGACCACTGCTTTGACACAGAAATCATGAGTCTTTCTCAGTACACTGGAAATGAAAGGCTTTTTTACTCAGGCTTTGGTTGTTTCCTAAATAGGACTGAAAGTCTGCCTTTATACACCATTAGGGCTCTATTTATGAATTCACTATAGATTAGTTTTTAATTTTTGTTTATACAGATAGCATTTCCTATTTTGACAGCTGTGCACTTTTGAGATTGACCACTAGGTGGCAGAACAAGTCATTGGACCTGATTTATGAAAGCTTCCCAAGGCTGGAGCAGATACACTTGCATCAGTGAAGCTGGGTGTTCCAGCAAACCAGGAATGGATCTGGTCCAGGATTCAAAACATTAGCTAGCAAATAACTTTTAGAAAATCCATTCCAGGTTTGCTGGATCACCCAGCTTCACTGGAGAAAGTATATGCTCTCCAGCCTTGTAGAGCTTTAATAAATCAGGCTCACTGTTTTAATAGGAGCTGAAATGAGAAGTGACCATCTGTCAGTGAATTTCAGACAAATTTACTGGGGAATAATTTATAAATGGAGCACTTTGTGTCAAAGCATCTGGAATGCATTTAAATGCTTAACCAATTTTATTACAGGATCAAGAATACATATTTTTATCTAAGATATTATGATATAATGAAATTAATAAAAATAATACTCAATAATATTTCATGTAACTTTGGTATTGCAGTATCATACTCATGAGGATAATATAACTATGGGATTGTGCCCTCTAGCGGTCAGATGGTGCAGTTTATTTATGAGCTGAGCATGAAGAAATTTAAAAAAAAAGAAAAAACACTATGCAAGCCATAAAGCAGTTTCTTGACCTTTTTAACATAATAGAACCCTTGAAATAACTTTCAGGCTTTAGGGAACCCCTGATATAGTTACTATATCCACATCTCACAGAACATTAGCACAGTAGATATTGGGAAGAATGCCTCTTATATCGCTGAGCAGTGGGAAGAATGTCAACCTTACACATAGCTTAAAAGATCATTGGTGACACTTAAACTGATCTTAGAGGCACAAACTGCTCATTACTCAAGGTATCCCTGGCAGACTCTGGAGGAATTGTAGGGGTTCCACAGAACCCTGGTCATAAAGTGAACCAACATTATTTCCAGATTTTACCTTTAACAAAAAATAGCTCCACAGAAGAATACTATTATAGGTAAACACCATCAGTCATATATGAAAAATAAAAATTATAAAGTTATTTGAACTCGATAATGATATATTTAAAAAAATATATTAAAGTTATACTACGCAGCCTGAATTAAATTGTACTAAATGATGAAGCGTATAAAAGCAAGGCATCCTTTCCCAGTTTATTCTATTGACCTAAACTAAACTAAAACAAATGGCCATAAGGTACTTAATTATCTCCTGGGGCAAGGTTCTCTAGGGCCCAGACTGCTGCTATCTTCACTTGCACTTCTGTTTACTGTCTAAACATGAGGAAATGGTACCAACTGTCTGCTCAAAGACACTAATCCGGACCCGTGCTATAGATATATTATCCCTGAAAGAAATGTCTGTCATTTGCAGGATTTTTAGGGTGCCATATCATCATGCGAATTGCTCATTACATGTATGCTGCTCAGACCTGTAGGAAGAAGAGGACATTATTCATATTATTATTACACAGTATTTATATAGCACCATCATATTACACAGCCTTGTACAAAGTCTATAGTCATGTCACTAGGTGTCTGTCAAAGGGGCTCACAATCTAAAGTCCCTATCTCAGCCATACCAACTTTGTATTTTGGGTTTTTAAATAAATTCTGGATAGGGGGGTTGATGCAAAGTCTGAAGTTCCACTGTACTACAACCCACTATGATGCAAAGGTTGGCAGGTCACCATAATGTATGAAAATCCACACCTGCAGTATTTTTTATCTAAGCCATACATAATATTACACTGTATGCATGATGTAGTGCCGGTATGTTGGCAGCTACTGTGCTGTATGGGTACACTGGGTTATCATACTAAATCAGGGGTTGGTAAAGTTTAATGGCCACTAGGCCATTTATGGGGTGGGCTGGAGCACACTAGGCCGGACCTGCCCTAATGGCTCAGCTCACCAGGAAACGCCCCCTAAAGTGAAATCCCTCTCTTTCATGTGCATTGCAGAGGAGAGGGATTTACCTTCAGAAGCTTTCCCTATTTACCGTGGCGGCGGAATATCAACACCGACTGCAGTAAATAGGGGAGCAACAGCAAGGAGGCAAGACCGGAGCCCTGGCAGCTCCGGCTCTCATAGTTTTCTAATGCCCCCTGGCAGATCCAGCTGGCTACCCGCGGCTCTGGAGCCGTGGGTTGCCGGCCAGCATTAGGCCGGGTTGGCCAGGGGACGTTAGGCCGGAACGAACTACCGGCTAGGCTATATCTGGTCTAAAGACCGGAGTTTGCCGACCCCTGTTCTAAATGTATAGCAGCCGATCCCTGAATAAACAAAATTATTATATTTTGTAAAAGCAAAAGATATAACACTCACCAAATACTTGAGCACATGTTTTAAATGAAAGAGAACCATTCACTTGCAGTAAATGTTTGGTGAATTTCAAATTTACTGCTTGAAAATGATGCTTTTATCACCTAATGAGGAAATAGTAAAATGAGAGGTAAATTGTAGTATTAGTAAACCAGAACTAACTGATGTACAGATTACCACAAGCAGCATAAGCATCCGTGTTGTCAGTATTAAAAATCAGAGCAGTTATTTTATTTAATTGCTTTGTGATGATATGAATAAAAAGTATTCCTAATTGTAATCAGCAGTGCATTTGGTTACTTCTTTACCTCTTTTTATTCAACAATTTAAAGATAAGACGACCAGCATATTAATTTATTTCGGCAGAAGGTTATTGTGAAATCACTAAAGCTGCGTACACACGTGCAATTTTTGTCGTTGGAGTGAATCTTTCACGATCCTTTCTAACGACAAAGGGCTACACGATGCATGAACGGTGCTGTACATACAGCACCGTTCATGCTCTATGGAGAGGAGAGGGGGAGAGCGACGGAGCGGCACCCTGCTGCGCGCTCTCTCCCTTCCCTTCCATTAGGATCGGTCGTCGTTCATCGTCCATGGATCCGCCAGGACGGTCGTTCGGACGATGGACGACGCCGACTGTACAGACACCAGATTTTCGCCCGATATCTGGCAGATGCCGATTATCGGGCGATAAAAATCTGACGTGTGTACGCAGCTTAACTCCCAACAATACAATTTTCCTTGGGACTGTCCTGAAATTTGCAGGAAATGCCTGGTTCCACGGATACACCCCATGCTGCTGGTAGGTCTAAGACCACATACACACATGCAATATTTGTCGATCTTTCACAATCCTTTCCAACGACAAACTACTGCACGAGGCATGAACAAGCGCTATACATTCAGCACTGTTCTGCTCTATGGAGAGGGGGAGAGCAACAGAGCGGCACCCTGATGCGCGCTCTCCCCCTTCACTTCCATTAAGATCGTTCGTCGTCCATGGTCCATGGATCCAACAGGACGGTTGTTCAGACGATGGACGACGAGCGCTGTACACACGCCAGATTCTCATCCGATATAGGGTCGAGAACCTGAGCCTGAGTCGATTATCGGATGAGAACCATTGCAAGTGTGTACGTAGCCTAATGGTTGTAATACTCAGATTCAATTAAATGGTTACAAGTCCTGATGGAGGGTAATTGTTTTAAATTACAATGACTTGTTTAATTTGATTATATGATAGATTGATATAATGACTTCTGGACTTCTTACAAACTGTTGTTGGTGCTCTTAATTTTTGTTTACTTAGAGGTGGATTCCTGGCATCAATGACTGCATGCTTTGTGATGTTGGTAAGCTGCATCAATAAAGCCATTGAGCCTAATGAACTTGTTGCAGCCACATTGCATCTATGGAATAATAATCATATAAAGTCCTTCGACCTTCTGGTGCTTTTTTACTTGTATGCTTAACGTATGGACCCTCTGCCAACAATAAGAGCAGATGGGTAAAATGAAAAACGGAAATGAATGCTTAGGTTAATTGTATTGCCCTCTCCAATCTGTGTATGTACTGTACTGATCTTACCATAATTGTACTGATAAATTTATTGTGGGGCTGATTTACAAGATTACAGCTAAATAATCCAGATCAGATTGGAAGCAGTTGTCCTAAATAAGCAATGAGAATAGGATTTTTAATTTATGAAATCAAACCCAGGAAATATTAATTTCTTTTTAGCATTCTTTTCACTAGTCTTCAATAAATTACCGTATTTTTCGGACCATAAGACGCACTTTTTTTCCCCCTAAAGTGGGGGGAAAATCAGGGTGCGTCTTATGGTCCGAATGCATATTTTTTTACTTACCTGTATCCCCGCCGGTCCCCGCAGCCAGTGTCCTCCTCTGTGTTCCTGTGTCCCAGCGTGCGGCACTTGTGCCCGCCCACGAAGGCGGCGCCGATTGATTTCATGAATGCCGATCGGCGCCGCCTTCATGGGCGGGCACAAGTGCCACACGCTGGATCTCAGGGAAACACAGAGGAGGAACACAGACAGAGGCAGATAGCAGCCAATGTCTGTGTTCCTCCTCTGTATTCCAGCGTGCGGCACTTGTGCCCGCCCACGAAGGCGGCGCCGATTGATTTGATGAATGCCGATCGGCGCCGCCTTCATGGGCGGGCACAAGTGCCACACGCTGGATCTCAGGGGAAATCAAATGAATTTTTTTTTTCTTGTTTTCCCGTGCGGAAAACCTGGTGCGTCTTATAGTCCGGAGCGTCTAATGGTCCGAAAAATACGGTAGTTGTTTTCACGTGTTATTGCATTGTTTGATATGTTTTTCACATTTTTCTGTCTCCTCTTTCACAAAAACCCTGCCCTTGCCTCTGGTACAAATTAGAAATACCAGTAATTATTTTAGTGACAAAGCAAGTTCCTTCTATGAAAACACCCAATCTGATCATGTATCAGGTCCAATGAAAGAAAGGTAATGTGAAACACCTATTTATTCTGAGATTGGTTTTCATATAGAGAATATGAACAATGACCCCTAGATGAAATGTATTTATATACAGCATATAATAATCTAACAGCTACTATACCTAGTTTATTTATATTTATAAGTATTGCAGTCATTTTTTTTTAAAAGCAATTGTTCATTTTTAAATTCATTCAAATTTTTTTTTTCAGTACACAATATCTTTACAAATTATGGGACAGCAGATAGGGTAACAATGTAGGGAAATTGTTTAGTAAGTAGAAAATGATTTCTTTGTCTCCTTTTCCTATAGTAATTGTAATACTATAAATATTTATCCCAAATGCAATGCTTCTTTATTTCTGTGTATTGCATAAATGCATGTTGGGTCTGATTTATTAAAAGAGAAGATAGACTATCATAAGAGAACCTGGGTGATCCATAAAACATAGAATGGATTTGGTCCAGGATTTAATACATTTGCAAGTTAATAGCAAATACAATCCATTCCAGGATTGCTAGATCACCCAGAAAACTGAAGCCTGGGTATAGTGTATATATCAGCCCTCAAATGAGGCAGAAACCATCAGCACAGCCACTGAGAGTAAATGCTGCTCACATATAACAGATGTATATTATATATAAGGAGGAGATTAAGATTTTAACAAATGTGCATTACAATCGGCTTTTCTTAGGTCAAGGGGGTTCCTAAATTGGGCTGCAACTTAACAATGGTAAGAAAAAAATAAAGCAATCCCACACTAATTAACGAATAAAAAACCTAAAAATACTAACCTATGTACTAAATAACCAGCTAAATAATGTAGCATAATATATTAAAATACGATTTAAATACCTTTACTTATATTAAGCACATTTCTCTGTGTAATTTCTATGGTAGATTGTAACCTCTTGGGGGAGGGGCCCTCTCCTCCTGTGTCACTGTCTGTATCTGTCTATCATTTGCAAACCCCATTTAATGTACAGCACTGCGTAATATGTTGGCGCTATATACATCCTGTTTAATAAAAATAATATTATTAATTATTATATCAGAAAGTTTTTTTTTGAGCAATACTTCTGCAGATCCTGAGTGAGTTCCTGAGTGTTCTGCAGCTGGGGAGAGGGGGCTTCATTATAGCCTTCCCTGTATGGGAAACATTGCCAAGAGGACAATAAAAAGTACGAGGGATAAAATAAGGGATTGCTTCACCAAAAAAAAAAAATGTCCAACTTATATTGATAGACTCACAGAGCATTTTTTGTGATGAAAAATACCTAATTCTTCAAACTATATTTATACCACAAAGTAAAGGCTACTGCATGGGTAGTATGCAGACAATAAAAGACACAAAAATGTTGTATTTTTATTGGAAATATATGAAAGTAAATTATATTTTATGTTTTAACTTTAAATCTGATAAATTGGGTGTAAAAATGAATGTATTATGACAAGGCTGCATTACAAAAATTCACCACAAGATGGAACCATAGTATAGCCAAACAAGTTTGGCCCTATTGTAAAACAGAACTAAAATATGTATTTTTGCTGTTTTTTTTTACCTACTACTTAAAGCGTACCTATACTCAGACTTTTTACTGTACATAAACCGTGGAGAACCCCTTTATGTAGGGTAAAAATTCAGTTTTTTTAGTTTTGTTTTTTTAGGTGCAACACTGCCCCCTAATTCTCAGCCGCCTAGGTGGTCAAGAATGAATAGGCGCACAAAGGCGCATACCTTCGTCAGGCATCCCGGGAGGCTCTTGGGCACTCCTTCTATGCATGCCCGAGCATCTCGGAGCCTTTTTGCTGAGAAAAATTTGCCGATCTCACGCATGCACACGTAACCTTATTGCCGAGGTTATTTAATAAAAGTGTAGCTACAGTGACTGGTCACACGTACCATGGATGCAATAAACATTTTACTGGAATTCTTGTTACACGTAAGCAAAACAAGAATCATGATCGGTAGATAAAGTTCTCCAGGTTGGAAGCCCTAAAGTCACGTACACAAGTTTTATACTGGGAGAAGATATATATATATTTATATATATATTTATTTATTTATTTTTTGAGCCTGCTACAGACCAGAGGATTTTTTATGTCCTGATATGCAAAACCTTAGAATTAAAAGAGGGTGTATATATATATATATATATATATATATATACATCTCTGTGCCTGGCAATGTAATGCAGGTTCATAGCAGTGCAACCATTGTGTAAACACCCATATTGTATTTAAATAAAGGGAAGTAGAAGCTGTCACTTCCTCCTTTCTTCTGAGCTGCAGGTTTGCATTAGAACTGTTCTGTTCTCGGAGGTCAAACAACAGCATTTATATTCGGTGATGAAAGAAGACTATTTCTTTGATGTGACCCCAATTAAAGGTAAGCCTGATCTCTGACTCATCTACATTTACACCATCTATATCTGAAAGCAGATAACTTATTTCCCTTCCACTATCTAGCCGTTTACTGCAATTCTCCTTTAAAGAAACATTCTAGTAGAACAAAAATGAAAGTTTCATGCAGTTACACAGCTGACGTATATCTATAAAAATATTTTCCTGCGTGAGAAAAATTCCATGGTGGTATCAGCATAGTTATATAGTAAGTCTGGTTGAAAAAAGACATAAGTCCATCAAGTTGAACCACTAGGAAAATAAACATATCCCAGATATAAAACCCTATGGTGCATAGGTTTGCTTTAACGCAAAACTGAAAATATATCTTAAATTTTAAGGGCCACCTGACACCCTCCCCCATCAGGACTGTAGCATTCTTGCTTTGGGGAAATGGCTGCCTGTAATCTATCTATTAGCTGATATGCAACAGTCATAGAAGCAGATTTAGAACCTGATTTATTAAAGCTTTCCAAGGCTGGAGAGGATACACTTTCAGTGAACCTGAGTGATCCAGAAAACCTGAAATGGATCTGGTCCAGGACTGAAATTGTTTGCTAACAAATAGCAAATGACTTTTAAGAAATCCATTCCAGGTTTATAGGATCACCCCGCCTTGGAGAGCTTTAATAAATTAGGCTCAATCTGTATATATATATATATATATATATATATATATATATATATATATATATAACACATGACGGTGCCCCTTAGAGATGCACGCTATGCACTTAAAAAAAAAATGCCACCATAAGCAGCAGTTTTTTGTTTATTTTTGTTTTTTTTCCAAAGAGATTTTGCCAAAAACCTGTACCTCCTGATGACTTATTTAGTGTGTTCAGGACCACTTCAAAACTCACTATTCTACACTTCACTATTTAGAGAAAGTATTGAAGCCACAGGGTCAGTATGACAGCCAGGCAATTAGTATTTGTGAAATTTGACACTACCAATAGAAGGGAACAGGATCAGACAGAGAGGTTCAAAGTGTTCCACTACACATGGGCCCCAGGTCCTCCTTAGCCAACAGGAGCCCCACACAAGACCCATGTTATTTAGGGAGGGGAGTCAGTTCTCCACTTATTGTATTTGGGTAAAGAAAACAGCTTACGGTTTGTCTAGAACCTGCTTTAGATATTTAGATTTTTCAATATTAAATTTAGCTTATTACAATATTTTAATTTTTAAAATTATTTCCTGAAAACTGTGTACATCAGAGCTATCTCCCCAATGACCAAACACAAGATGTTCATATAAATAGTTATTTCTGATTTTTAATCCACACCTTACTAAATTTATTACAGTCTTCTTTTTGTTGTGCTAGGGGACAACATAAATCATAAACATAACATACCTCAGGTAACTATGATAAAGGATGAGGCTATGTTCACAATGGTCATGAGGTTGCGTTGAGTTTACTGCTTCCTCATGCCAGGAAACTGCTGCATCTCGGGAGATGCTTTATGTAGCTTCTCCCTGCAGCAGTTGAATGAATAGGGGCGGCTTGCAAATGTTTTTAGTCCTGGAGCAGATCCATCCCAGGTTTACTGGAACATCCAGATTTAGCCATGGTAATCTACATTCTCCATTTTTGAAGAGCTCCAGTAAATTGGGCCCATTTCTCTTACTTTCTGTTGGGTCTCTGGAATGAGACACAGACAAAAAAAAAACTTGACAGAGGTCTTAACTATTCCTGACTTTGTCCAAAAAAGTTTTGCATTTACAGATATTTATCTACATTAACTATTTAACAGAATCTCTTAACTTGAGAATTTGTGCCTTCTACAAGCATCATTTGACATTCACAATGCCTTTGTATACATTAATGCAATTACAAATCAATGTTCTCAGGACAATCCAGGCAGGGTTTTATTGTTGCTGTCCTTTCAGAATGTAATATTTTTTAAATGTTCAATAATATTTTACCTGCCCTGGATTCATATACCTAAAACTGCTAACACAGCAATTAAACAGCATGCTCTAAATTTCAATCTCTTGGATTAGGTGGGTGGTAAAGGGTATTTGTGCACCAGCCTCTGTGTTTTTTGTGCTTTTTGTGTTGATGTGATATTGGAGCTTGCCAGTCGACTGTGCTAGAAATGGGTGGCACAGGACATTTGGTCTAGCGGAAAGTGTAAATGCATCTGTGCTCATAATATATTTATTGTTTGATAAATTGTGATGCAGACATGCTGGCATGGTATCTACTTTGCTTCCCAGGAGGTATGGGCTTTGAATCTTTTTTTATTTTATGGGCTCATAGAGGATACTGGCAAAAATCAGATACTTTTTAGGCTGTGTCCAAGGCCTGTGACTAATATTGCTGAGAAAGAATCAATTCCAATTCAATCCTAGCAAAAATATTTAATAAACTACAGTGTTACCTTGGTATAAATCCTTAATTCGTTCCAGATCCTTGGATTTATACCAAACAAATTTTTCCCATAAGAAATAAAAAGAAAATTATTAATCCGTCCCCATGAAAAAAATCCTATTGTTATTGGCTTATTATACATTGATGGGGCTGTATAGAATAATTTAAACACTGCTTAATACTAAAGTATATAAATACAAAAGCAATTAGATGAAATACATGAAAATTTAACCTCCCTTTAACTTGCTGAGAAAAGTCGGGTGCCCACTAAGATGGTGCTGAGAAGGAAGGACGAGGAGATGTTATGTAAATCACAGAAAGTTATAGCGCGGGTTGTTCACTGAATGGTAGCAAATGGCATACTGATGCTTGTGGGCAGTCGTGGCTTTGTCTCGAGAGAGGTAAATAAGGGTATCACGCGGTGAAATGACTCATTTTGACCCATACAAGTTCTAGCACAAAGGTTGTATACCAAGCAAAGGTTATATACCAAGAAAAATTTTACATGTCCAAACAGAACTTATACCTAGTTGGACTTATTCCAAAGCAGACTTATACTGGGGTACCACTGTACTACTTAACAAAAACACCTATAAAGTTCAAAAGATCACTACATAAATCTGATATTTAAGTATACATCTAGAATTCCTACCTGTCCCCCAGTCCTGTGCTTCTTGAATTTCTGTCTTCTTTAAATTTACTACATCATTTTTCCTCTTTATGCATAGTACATTGCTTTATTTACCACATTTTTGCAATCTTCGTGTCAGTTAGTTGTGAAATGATTTCTGTGAAAATAAAAATATAATGAGTAAAGTATTTCAAAATTGGTTATCCTGTGATTTAAGTCATGTTGTGTTTCCTACAGGGACAGCATGAGTGCTGAAGGCTTTATGAACGATGAGCCATTAAGGTTTTGTGATTCCCCAACATTACCTGAGGAAGCAGAACACTCTGGGAATACAGCGAATGATGAGCCAAATGAAGATCAACCCCAAGAAAGTAATGCTAATTTAAAATTGTTGATTATGTACTGATTTATTTATTTCTTTTACTGATATATTACCAGACACAAGGGGAACATAATATTATAATTATAATATTATAAATAAAATAATATAAATATAGTATAATATACCTATAACACTCCCTATTATATAAAATTATATTAGGGAGTGGATATTTCTAACAACTCTTTAATCTATAAGGTAAAGTTAGTTCGTATCACAACCTGTATTCTGTGGTCTGTGCTGATTCCATTAAAAACAGACTTTTGGTGGCTGGTGGTTCCAACTGATAGTCTCATTGAGTTTTTTCTACTTAACCCAACGATTGGAGGAAAGGTCAGTTACATGGTATTGACAGATCATTGGACTGTTTTTTTCTGTATTCTTCCAAACAGAATAATAATGCTCCTTTAATACATCTAAGCACTAAGCACATTTGCAAAGCACATAAAAAGAAATGAACACTCATTTACATACAATATTATGGTAAATACAGCATATCACAAAAGAACATTGGAAGAACACACAATATACCCCAGGATAGAGATGAATAGGCTGCATTTATTATTTTCAACAAATATAACAAGCATTGACTGAAATGTTGCTAATACAACATATTTGAAACTGCAGACCACACTATACAATTTTAGTATGGTACGTACTACCATACTAAAATTGTAGTATGGTAGTAGTATGGTAGTAGTACTATACTGCATCTACCATACTACTATAAATTGTATAGTATTATGGTAGATGCAATATAGTAAATTGGATGCTAGTTTTATTTTTTTATAATTTGACTGATTTTGGAAAATTATTTTTAAGTTAATTTATCTCAAAGCCAGCAATAGGTTCTTAAGCAATCTTTTAAAAGGAGCAAGGAACCGATTAGGATTTTATTTTTTGATAACCATGACACCTTACATGACCACAGACAAACCTTGCTTATCCAGCACCCACGGGGAATGGCGGATTCTGGATAGATGCAGTTTCCGGATAACTGAGGTTATTCTGAAACTGAGGTTTCTCAGCCATTCAGCACTAGACTTGAATGGGAGGACTTGAAAAGTTAAGGCTTTTCCAGTTAAGGCTGTTCCAGCCTAGGAAGAGATGCAAGGCAAAGTCAGGTAAGCATGACAGGGCTCAAGAAGGCACGGGTCAAATTAGGAACAAACTACAGGTCGGCCAGGGCAGACTGAGATCATTCAGCAAGAATGATAAGCAGCTGCAGCCCTAAATAATTAGTGAGTGGATCCAGTGAGCTAGGTTCCGGTTAAAATATCTCTCTGGCAGATTGCAGTATTGCCAGTTGAAATTTAAATACACTAGACCCCCGACTATCTGGCTCACAAGTATCCATCCTCCGTACTATCCGGTCTAGTTAAAAAAAAAATTCTCCGTAATAAAATGCCGGGGTGGTGCAAGCGGGTGTCTGCTGGAGTCCTCCTGCATGGCGCAAGTTGAGACGTGTGGGGCGCGGATTTCCCCTGCCCTGCTGCCTGCTTTTCCTTTCTCCGGTTGTGTGTCAAATATTGGCGGGTGCCGCGTGCTGGCCTGTGGAAGAGAGTACTGTTTTAATAGCACTCCGAACTATCCGGCTATTTTGTTATCCGGCCTGCCTTTACGCCACATTGGGCCGGATAGTCCAGAGTCTACTGTATTTCACCGCCGATATCAATGTGATATTAAGTGGCAGCAGTACAGATCGCGATAAACTGAACCCCTGGTGTCTCCTTCGTGAGCTGTGCTGCACAAAGTGCTAGCCTGACATACTCATAACAAAAAATATTCCAAGAATATTTAATCCTTTAAGTGGAAAATTCATCTGATAGAGTTCAAAAAGGTTTAGGAACCTTCAAGAAGGAACGTTCATCACTCTCTTTAAAGAATGTTGACTGAACCAGGCCCATTCACCCAGCTGTAATAACAATGTATTTTTAGAACATAAGCCACACCTTACATTACAAGCCTAGATGTTTACATAATGTATCCTGTGTTTCTTATTATTGAAATTAGTACAGATTATGTGGTTCCTATCGGTTTACAGATATATGACCTTTTAACGTTGAGAGAAGAGCAAGAGAGGTCAAACTGCAATAACCTAGAGCTCTCATCCTAGTTTGCATCTAATGTGCTTGTTATTCTGAATGACCAAAGCTCAGATAGTTATGGTGTGGTATAGTGTTGAAGCTTGCTCCCTATCTCCCTTCCTCAAATATTGGGATCCAGGGCTATGATAAGCTTCCTCAATGGTCAACAGAAATGTGTGTTGAGAGGGTGTGGGCACATTACATCACTTTCATCAGGAAGTGCACAAGCTTTTTGGAGTGGGAAGCAAATATGTACCTGCACCTGTAGACTTATACCAGCTTCTTTTATTTTCAATTAAAATGAACACTAGTGTATTCATACTCATATTATGTCATTATTATGCTTTAAACTATGTTTATCATTTTTGTGGCTAGGTAACAACTCCCCTCCCCGTCAGCACCACCTAATGACTACAAGAGAACTCCAGCTGTACTGGCAAAAAGAAAAATATGATGGAAAGCCAATTAAACTTCTATTTCAGATCCAGTCGACTCGCATTGCTGAGGATTATCTGTCTAAATTTGTGGTAAGGTAAACTATTAAAATGACTGTAGTCAAATGACCACAATTCTCTGCACAGAAGTATCATGCAGAATGTCCAGATGATGTTCTAGGTTCATGATGATAATGGCATTAATATGCACTGGCAAGGAGGTCATTCACCCCAGTACACCCCAGAACTAAATGTAATGCAAAAACCCTCTTGTATTAAATTAGGCATACCTGCCTGATCACAGGTATTACAGTCACCTGTCGCAGGAGCCACCATCTTCTCCAAGGTTACTTATCTTCAGCCAGGCTGGAATGGTGTAACTGCCATGCATACCCCACATAGTACTCTGAGCTTACCATGTGTAGCTCTGTGTACAGGGAGGAAACTATTGCGAACAGACAGGTATGCTTATTTTATTACAGAAGGAACATCACCTATCCCTTCTGCAATGAAGGACCTGCCTGCTCACTTTAAGTGGCATTACATGGCATTGAGACCAGCACTGTAAGGGGAACATATAAGCAGCTAATGGAATGGACTTTTATCTCGTTGGCACACAATGATAGTGTTTTAACACGGGTTCCCCAAGACCTAGAAATGATTTATAAAGGATTTGCCCTAGGGCAATAATGTTGAGAAGAAATGTTGGTGAAGACCCTGGTGGCTTCAGTTTTTTCTCAACATACAGATAACCAATTAAGCAGCAATTGGAGCAATTGATAAAAATGCCTTGGAAAACAAAATCCATTAATTTTTTACATTGGTCAAACACAACTAAACAAATCAACAAATATATTTTGATTGCACTTCCCATTTGATTTTGCTCAAGAGTATGTTGCAAATAAAAGAATGTAATATGATACAGAAAATGTGGTATTTGAGCATACAATGTCAACATTTATAGCTGTTCCTTAAGGCTTGCTCAAGACTTGTATGTATTTTTCTGTCTGTATTTTATGTCCTGACACAGCATATAAAGGGAAAGCGTGAACCATAAAATACTCAGAACAATAGGTCTAGTTTAAAAACATAACCAAAAGTCAGGAACCTGGTGGTGGAAAGTAATAAAGAAATAACCTAATAAGAGTGCCTTTTTCATTATAGAAAATATAAAATCCCCCAGATTCCTACATGAAGAGGAATTACATTTTGTGTTCAAAAACTTGTCTGGTAACATGTTTTTTCTGAACTTTATCTTTGTGGAGACTGCAATTTGGTGAAGAAGCTTCCTTATGTTAAAGCTAACACCCCCACCCCAAAAACCGGTGATCTTATTATTGCTTCTTCTTGAAAAAGTACACCCATTTGAGGTGGAGGAAGCATAGACCCACAAAATAAATAAAGTGGAAGCAGGAAGACACTGCTGTGTTCTCTCTAGCAAAATAAACTTTAAACATTGCATTAGTGACCTCACCAAATGTCACTCCAAATCTTGTAAAAACAGCAAACAGCAGATAAATAGCAACAGAAGCAAAGAGCACAATAAGTTCACAACAATCAGCTCACATAAAACAAAAGATGTAAAAAAGGAAATCAAGAGACAAAAAATTCAAAATAAACAGCAGGTTGCAAAAAGCAATAAGACGACCCGCAAATTTGTTAAAATATAATAATAGTAAAAAGATCAGATCTGTGCATGTAGATCTTTCAAGATAACTCAGAGCTGGTCATTGGGAGCTTAATAGCTTGATATATGGTATACAAAATAAAAGAGTGGCATTCAACACCTTAGAGACAACAGCCTTAATTAAATCAAAATTGAGTTGGTTAAATAAAAAAGTAAATAAAGTGCCTGACTAGATGGCCTACACCAAGGAGTTCAATGGCTTGGTACCAATGGATTAACACAAGGTCAATATTGTGCCTATATTTAAAACTGACCTACTGAAATTAAAGGTGTGCTTACACTTTCTTGGCCTGCTTCACTTTTTCATATTACCCACTCTAAAAAACATACTTGAAAAGGTAAGTCCTTTTGAGAAAAGATACTTGTTCAATTTCGAGCTTACAAAGTCCCATGAGGAGACACCCTAGGTCATTGCAAAAGCATTTAAAAGGATGGTGGTACCATCCCACCAATTTTTATTAAGTGGAACTCTAATTGAATTTTTTTTTTCTTTTGAAAGTGTAGAGTAGTTGATTTAGGAAGGGTGCAAAGAGTATAAAGCTTCATACAGATGCTCAATAATTGTTTCCTGAAACAATGTTTTGAGATTGTTTTAGATGGCCGTTTTTTAATGACCACTGCTGCTCAACTATTGCCAAGTAGCTTGTTCTGTTATCCAGAGTGGGGGGGGGGGTAAGTGGAATGGGCTCTGTTACTAGAATTATAACAGTTAACAGTTGAAATTTAAAACAAAGGAATAGCTGTGGGTACTTTTTTAATAGGTGATACTTAAAATTTGCAAAACCGCTTAACACAGTACCCTACACAGACATCTAAGTTTAAATGTATTTGCTTTAAAAAGTTTAAAAAGTGTGTAAATGGATAAAAAATACCAGTTTGCAGATTGGTGCTTCTGCTACTGTATGGGGTTTAAATACAAAATAGGGCACTGCTTGCAATCTGGAAGAACAAATATTTAATCTCCACATATGGAAAGGCTTTTTCACAGAAAGAGTGTGAAATGTGGATTTTACTCTCTCTTTAGTTCTTGCTATCCCAGTCAACTACAGGTAGTCCCTGGGTTACATATGAAATAGGGACTGTAGGTTTGTTCTTAGGTTGAATTTTTATGTAAGTTGGAACAGGCACAAAATTTTAATAAATGCAATTAGGACTTATTATTAGACAGCATGGTGCCAGTTACTGTATAAGATCCTCACTGTGAGTTAATCACAAACAAAGCAAAAAAAAAAAAAAAAACTTAATGGAGCCTCTACATTCATTAACTTTTAGCGCAAGCTGTGCTTTGATATGCAAAAAGAAAAAAACTGCATAGTTTGTCTTGGTCATTAAAGAGTTACAAGAGCTTGCAGAAGAGCTCACCCACCACCTCAGCTGTGTTTAGCAAAAGATTTTTTCTGCAAGTCATGCAAACCGCCCACTTCCCCCTAAAGCTTTCATCCGTCCTGCACACCAGCAGGCAGGGAAGCCCCTTTTGTATCTAGGAGTATGTCAGATGTCCCTAACTCAGAGACTACCTGTATTACAAAAAAATTGGATACATTTTTAACTGTTTTATGGCAAAAACATTTTTGGATGTGACACCAAAACATATTTCTTTGTCCCTTTCTAGAGAAATAGCCTTGCATTCCTAAATGGACTGACATATAATTAACATTTATGAGTAATAACACCAGCCATTGTTGGTCTAGAGAATATTCAATTGCTTTAGGAGATCAAGAGATATTTTTCTTCTGTTAGAGAAATTGCACCAAGCATTGTAAGGCTGTTTTTTTTGTTTTTTGCTTTCCCCTTTATCATCATATACATTTATCAGAAAATATCATCCAATTAGGGTTTAGATCTCTTTTAAAGTAGAAAATGGAAAAACTCAGTACATGTACTTACCCTGTTTCCCCGATGATAAGACACTGTCTTATTTTTTTTTGAAGGCCAAAATATGCTCTAGGGCTTATTTTCAGGGGGATGCCTTATTTACCCATGAAGAAGACTACAGTACACAGTTATTGTTCATGT
>NC_092866.1:23063268-23073656 GCF_032062135.1 Pyxicephalus adspersus
GGAGGAACCACACGGAGGAACCACACACGGAGTCACCCACCGCACCACGCGATTCTGGTAAGTAATCGGTGGGTGGCTTATTTGCGGGGGGGGGGCTTATTTTTCATTTTTACCTAAAAAGGGGAGGCTGTCTTATTTGATGGCCCTGCCTTATCATCAGGGAAACACGGTACTGATGATGCCATATGGGGCAGCATGGTGGCTCAGAGGTAGCACTCTTGCCTTTGCATCACTAGGTCCCAGGTTTCAATCTCGGCAAGGACAGTATCTGAGTTGAGTTTGCAGGCTCTCCCTGTGTCTGTGTGGGTTTCCTCTGGGTACTCTGGTTTCATTCCACAAAACATGCAGTAAGGTTATTTGGCTTCTCCTCAAAATTGACCTTCGATGACATATGACTATGGTAGGGATATTAGATTGTGAGCTCATTTGAGGGACAGTTAGTGACACTATCAACTTTGTACATTGCTGTGTAATATGATGGCACTATATAAATACTGTATGATAATATTTATTCCCTTTGACAGATGTACAAGATTGTAATAATCAAGACAGGAAGTTTTGATGGAAAAAAAGTCTTCATTGAACGAAGATACTCTGATTTTGAGACACTTCACAGAAACCTATTAAAAGACTTTAAGGATGAAATGGAAGATGTGATCTTCCCAAAGAAAATTCTGATTGGAAACCTTACAGAGGAGATCATTCGCATGAGGATGATTGCCCTTAAAGATTACCTTGATGAATTGTATGCTATACGATGTGTAAGAAAATCCAGCCAATTTGTTATGTTCTTTATAAAATCTGATTTAGGCGAGGGATACAGCTGTATCAGAGGTGGTCAGTATAAAAGAGCCATGGAGATTTTTCAACAAGTTCTCTATCTTCAAGAAAAACTGGTTGAACACTACCCTGTCATGATGGTGTCGACTCTTTGTGCCCTAGTCGTGTGCCATAAAGATATGGACGAATTAGAAAAAGCCTATGAGATTGGATTGAAAGCACTGGAACTTCTAGACAAACATCCCAAGCACAGATATTACAACCCATTACTGGACACTATGATTTCATTGGCATATAAACTAGGAAAAGACTTTTTGTCTTTGCGGGAAAAAATAGAAAATGGGGAAAATAAGACCACAAGGAGCAGCTTTGAAGGTGAAATGGTCACTTTAAAGGAGCTTGTAGTGAAAGAGAGGGTAAATACAGAGTAATGATTGCAATTTCTTGTTAAATATTTGTAATATTTGTTATATACTAAAAAAAAAACTTTTTACTGTAACTGTTTTTGCAACTCAAATGCAAAGGAATTAACAATTTTAATATTTACTTTATAATGGTGAACAAGGCAACAGATGCTACCGCAGTTTAGATATTCCAGGACTGGTTCATGCAACTGGAGTAACAACGATTTAGAACAGAGCAGACAACTTATTTCAGCAGCACAATCTAATAAATGCTAATCTTTGATTATTTTCTATCAGTTTGTGTTCTTTTTTCACTTTTTGCAATGTATGTATATTTATGTTTAGATATATATGCCATTACAATCAGTGGCTACTTCATAATCAGCAATTGTTATACAACACTGAAAAGAAATAACAGTGGTCAGAAGTATGCTATATACCAGTGGTTGCCAACCTTTTAGACTTCAGGGATCACTAAATCTATAGAGTCCGGTCCACACATGCGCAGGGAGCCGTGTGTCACTCAAAGGGGAAGAAACTTCCCCCAGAGTGACGTCATGATGCCAGAACCTGCCCACGCTCCCATTACAGGCTCCAACCTGCTTGCTAAATATCCTGGTCGGACAGTAACACAGGGCTGTGGATGCAACAAAAGTTTGCACTGTGGTATGGTCTGGAGTTTTAGGTCTCAATGTGCACACAAGGCGCCCCAGGTATAAGGAGAAATGGAGAATAGAAATCTTATTTAACCTTATTTGACCTAAGAAAGCTGATCAGCCTCCTTTCAATGCATGGTAATTAATTACTTAAACCCCAGACTTGGAAAGGTCCTAACCAGAGCTGAATATTTTACAAGACCATTTTGGTCATGGTAGACATGGTAGTGCCCTGGCCACTAGAGGTGGTATTAGTACTGCCATAACAGCTATTGTATGATCATTATAATGCATAGAAAGTGCTTAGCATAGGGCTGTTCCGACCACAAGCATCATGGCACCCACCAATGATCCGTCCTCCCATCGCCCTGGAGCACAAGTTAACTGATCTAGGAAGACAAAAGTACAAATTCAGCCCTTATCCTAACCATTACATATTTTTAAAAATTGAAAAAAGACATACTCCAGGCAGATATAAAATGAACTGTAATCATGGATACACCATTTACCATTTTTTATTTACCAAAATTTATATATTTTTTAAGCCATTAACATTCCTTAATTTGACCTGATAGTTGGCTTTTGCAGTTCAAGAAACCTGCTACAAGGTAGTATCCAGATATTATTGTACCCCGGTGAAATTACACCGTATTTTCCCGAATGAGTTAGACAGATGCAGGCAATGTCAGACGGATCTTGGATCTCTCTTGCACATTTTTTGGGATTGCCTACTTTTGCGACACTTTTTGTCAACGATTAGATCCGTAGTTCCACCGATGTCAGGTCAAGATATCCCAAATGACTCTGCCTTCTTCCTCTTGCAGCATAACTCCTGCCCTCTGAAAGTATATAAAAACTCTGTAGTCAGACACCTCTTTGTATTGGCCGTCTCATGTATAGCCGCTTGTTGGCGAAAACCTGAACATCCCACTGTGCGCCTCTGGCTGCAAGGGGTTAACAAAATACACCACATGGGGGATCTTACCTCCTTCATCCGGGGTACCAGTAGGAAAGTTGCCAAAACCTAGTTCTTTTGGTTACAATTTATTACATTCGAGAAAGTGCTTACTCCCCCAGACCCTGGAGAAGCAGTCTTTCATTCTGAGCACCTACCTCCCATCCCTCTATAGGCTTGGTAGCTTTCATATACTCCATAGGGTTCCCCCTGACTCATGGGATGAACTGACTCTTACACTCATCCAGTAGTACAGTATACCTAAGGATAAGTGAATTTTTCTGTTCTTACCTTATTAATGGAGTCGGGTTTACCCTGGCCCGGGTTGTTCTTACTATATATTACTGCCTCACTGAATTGATTTTGCATGGGTATTGTTTGTATCCCCCTTTTTTCTTTGTGTGTTTTTTTTACATATTTTACATATTTTCTGATCTAAATTTCTGTACTTTTATACTTGTATACTTTTCCACTTTTGTATCAATATGTTTGATTTGCAATTGTTTACTGCTGTTAATGCACCTTCCTTACTCACCTTTCCTTTTTTATAAATCTTTTAATAAATAAAGAATATTTAAAAAAAACTTAGCTCTAGAAACCACAGTTTTTGCAGTATAAACACAGAGCTCCAAAAAGTATTACTTTAACTCCCTCTTTCAATTAATTTACCTGCAACAAAAGTGTATTTCATCAAATATTATCATAGCTGATAACTTGGCTCCATTCTGGTTTAATAAATGGTCAGTCAACCTAAAGGTCTAGGTTATAGTTTGGGCTGATGAAATAGGCATCCAGTGGCTGCATTATATCTTCAATCATGGCATCTCCCTGTTGATATTACTGATTGTGGTCTATCCACCTCGGGTGTTTGGAAAATTCCAATGTTAGTTCAGTGCTGTTTTTAATTATAATGCACAGTTATACACTGACTTGCCTCTTCAACTTTGGCCCTTTTTATTATAGCTAATGTTCTGTATTTCTAAACATTCTTACCTGAGGTTTCCCACAAGTAAAGGTGCACGCTTAAATAAAAAAGCAGTTGTTGATTGGAGACAATGCCCCTGATTCATCAAGCAGAATCGGATGATCGCTCGCGCATTCGTATTCGCGATCCGAAATCATACGCCGTCGCGCTATTCAGCAACTGAAAAAGCTCGCGGCCGGAGCCGCGCATCTCCGGCAGCTTTACACTGGCAACTGGCATTACAGACCAGGCACAAAAACATTGCAGCAACAGATGAAACTGACAATAATGAGGATTACAAAGTCACATCAATGCATAACATCCAAGCACTTGATGACACGATATGATCTCACCATTGAGCTTAACAGATCCTCCTTAATCGCGCAGCTGAAATCTAATCGCTTTAATTGGCAGATTCGCGCCCCCTATTGCTCATTATTATGAAGGCAGGAATCGGGCTGGCATTGAGGAGGCCAGTGTACGAGCACACTCGAGTCCGGACTGCGGGAAACCGCGCTCGCTGGTCGCGCGTACTTTCGCGCTTCCAGCGAGCGCGGATTTTATTGATGAATCAGGGGCAATATGCAGTTGTTGATTTTAGATATATGGCCAAGATAAAATGGCCATGAAATGAACTCTGGCCTAAAATATGTAGACAAGCTTACCTAATGAGTTTAGGTGTTTAAATAAATGGCGGAGAGTGTCTAACTTTTCTGATCTGTATCCAACATGCACTAGAACACCTATTACTCCTGCCCCATACTGTAAGTTCCACCCCACCATCTAACCTGCTAAATTTTAGATCCCCAAACCAATCAAAACCTTCTATGTACAATTCAGAATATGTTTATTACTCAGAATATATATATATTTATATTATCTATAAATTTTATATGGAAAACGTATAGCAAATATCAAAATACAGCAAGAAAAGCATAAATGAAAACTACTGTAAACAATTGTATACAAAAGTAGAATGTATTTATATAGCAAATGTATACAAAAGTGAAACTAAACCTAATTAATAAGAATTTGTGAGCTCTGAGTTCTTTAGTGCAAAAGAGAAAGCTCATGTCTTTTTGCCCATTAACCTCCCCAGCGGTAATCCCGAGTGTGGGTTAATTTTCCATACCAAAAGTGGTAACCCCGAGCCACACTCGGGGTGGAATTGCCAAAGAGTTTAAAAACGTATCTGGTAAGCGGTGCCCGGGGCGTTCTCCAGGGATTCCCGGCATCTTCTTCCCTGGTGATGCCGGCCAGGCATCTGTGTAATCTGGCGACGCCCAGCCGGCATCTGCATCCCCAGCGTGTGAACATTGGGGACGCAAGGCCAGGGGAAGCAGATGCTGGCCGGGCACCGCATGTGGCTTATTTAATGTACAGTGCTGCATAATATGTCGGTGCGCTATAAATACTGTTTAATAATAATAAAGTCTTTTCTGCAATAAAACAAACATACCTGCCTGTTCACAACGTTCTGTATAATGTATACTAAGTTGTGCATGTGTAGCCCAGTTTTCCATCCCAGCATTCCTCACAGTCAGCTATGAATAAATTCCCATACACATGTGACATTCTGGCCAAACAAGATGACCAAAGATCACTGGGTGAAGATGTAGGAATCAGCGTTGGACCAGGGAGAGCAGAGTTACATCATTGTGAATAGTCAGATAAGTTTGTTTTATTGCAGACAAGACATAGCCTGCCCCTTCTTCAGTAAAGAACCTGCTGTCCCCCTTTTTGGTTATTTTTATGTTTAGTTCTGCTGCAACTTGTGACAGTGTCTTTTTAAATAGACCCTATAACTAACTAGAAACAAAAACATTAATTATTCTTTGTGCTGGCCTAGCTACTCCACCTTTTACCTACCCACATAACCTTTAGGACAAAGGTGAATACTATAGAGCAGGTGTCAGCAAACTTTTTTGGCTACTAGGCCATTTTAGGAGGTCAGAAATGCACACTAGACCGGACTCTGCCTCTCACCCATTGGCAGTCTTAGGTCTTTTAGAAATCTACACAGGGGAGGTTTTACCAGATCAATAACATAAAATACAGCACATTAACTTATAATCGTATAGAAAGATTTTTGCCCAAATAACTGGGCAACAGAATCTTTTAGGTAGGTAGTAGGCAATTTTAAGTAGGCAATTAAAAAACAACTCGAAAATCTTTTGAAATATGCACAATAAACCTAAACAAAGCAAGTTACTATTTAAAAAGTATGTTGCTGTTTTAAATTATGTTACTATAGGGACATCTTGTGGTGTGTTTGCAAACTGCACAAAGAAAAACATCACTAAAAGCTTCAGGGGACAATTTATTAATTGATAAAATTGATACAAGCTTGATACAAGCCTTGGAATATAGCAATATTGAAACAAATCAGTGATAAATAGTAAAAACCGTGATAAAATGACTCTTTGGTGTCATTTCAAATGGCAAATATTTACTAGGCACTGTATTTTAAAAAATGAATATCATTCAGTTTTTTTTTTTTTTTCAAAGTTGTTTTTTCAAATGTTTATATTGTTAGAACCTTTCTGAGCAAAGCAGAATGCAAAACATGTGCTTTCTATTGCCCCAACCTTTACCTGGGTGGGTTTTATTTTCTGATGGTCACGCATCAACTTCTGGTGTGGCATAAATACACTAATGACATTCTCATACTTAATGTGCATGTGATTTTCTACACCAGTTTATATTCTTTATGATTTACAACTCATATCCAAAGTTTACAATAGACAATATCATAAAAGTTTTCCTAAGTTTACTATATATCATGTCATAAAAGATTAATTTAATTTTTGGATCTACAAGGATAACAATAATTATATGAACACTATCCTAGACAGAACACCTACAGCTGTTAATATTATTTTATCAGGTGGGAGTGCACATTGTTTAATCCAAAGTATACCTAGCCAATATTATTGGATATGAGAGCTATTATTTTGAAATTGAAGTGAAACTTTTATGTAGGCAAAAATTTAAGCATGTCCCAGGTTCAACCTCCTTGCTTATTATGCCAATCTCCAAATCTAACTTCACATTCTTCACCTGTAGCCACATTCTTCACCTACTGAGCCTAGCGAGGTGCCCAGGATGTAGGTATTCTGAGAATGGAGCCTGGGGAGGGACTTACAGACAACCAGGTAAATCTGAAAGCAGACAGAGCAAAGGTGAAACATTATCCAATCAACAGGGGGAATTGTAGGGGAATTGGGTAAGAGACTACAAATCTCAGTATGCATTTAAATGAATGGGCTATGGTAATGCTATGCAGATGTAGACTAACATGATTTCAATGGAGTAGGGTGCATAAGTTGCTGTTTCCTAAATGTCTTATTCTGGGGAGAGAGCATATTTCTAAAATGGGAATACAGAAAATTATCAGGGTTCTCCAAATGTTACTAAGGGGGTTCTAGAGCAGTCAGCAGTGGTGGATTAATCTTCTATAGAAACCTCACTCTGCACAGCCTTTTTTTCCAAAAAGTCTTAATGGATAGGAGTCTTTTTTCACACCACTAAATTCCAATGATTTCGATTCTACAATGCTTTTCACACTACTTACCAATGATAGCAACCATTATTTTCTAATGCCCTTCTTGTCACCATCTACCTGCAATAGATGTTCTCCTATACTTACTGCAAATGATAAGGGTACCTTTACCATTAACACTAAAGAAAATGGTGCCCATTAACCACTGATACCAAAACAAGGGGGCTCTCACCCCAGAGCACCATAGTAAAGAGGCCCTTCTGCCATTGACACCAATTTGAGGTGGCTCCTCTAAAACTGACACCAAAGTTAGGTGACACTAAAATCAAAGTAAGGAGCCTTCTGCCACTGACACTAAATTAGGTTCTTTTATCACTGACACCAAAGTAAATCTGCTATAATTACATAAAAAGAAAAAAGGGTTAAACAGCACTGAAAAATAGTATAAAACAAACCAAATTAATCCATTATCATATATAAAGGGCAAACATTAATGTAGCTCAGTAAGCATAATTAAATGTGTTTTTGAAATGCACCTGATTGTGACCTGGGACCAGGCTATTGCAGTCTTTGTACAGCTCCTTTCAATGTGTGGGGTTGGTTAAGGACAGCCTGTGCTCAGGGAGGTTGGGTTAAATGCTGCTGGCATTAACTATGGAGAAAATTTCCAAATTGAAGCTGGACATTGCAGAAAAATATGGTTATTTTATTCTTTAATTGGCTCTTTTTTATCTTTTAATTTCTGGCTTGTAATTGTACTTTTTTTCTACTTTTTTTCTATTATTTTTAAATTATCTTATTTTCTATTTCTTTATTTCTATTACATTTTCATTTAAAATAGTTTGTTAGTTTTAGGACCACATATTAACTGTTCACAAAAAATAAACACAAACATCACATCGCCTATAAAAGCCTGTTTGTCTATATCTTTCTATTAATATGTACTTTTATTTTGTAATTTTTTTGTTTAACTACTAGACTTTGGTGTCCAAGGACTGCACATAGCCCCCAGGGTTATATCATAGCTAGGTGCTTATGTTACATTTAATTGGGTATATTTGCATATAGTTCAAAGGTAACTGGGAAAATTCAATTTTATACGAGCTGCAAAAACATTGTTTTTCCTATTACAACCACCAGAGCCAGATTTAATTGGTAATTATCTGATCGGGAATATTGATTGATATCCTTGATATAACATATTAAGTGTTCAGAAGATAGAACCGGATTGATTTCTGATGAATCAACAGGTATTTTTGCCTCTTTCAATGGTATATTAAACACGCAATTTCCAAAACATTCTATTAGATGTGTGAATCTTATGTGAAAATATTTATGAACAAACACCAAACTGTAGATGGCTGAAGACCGCACCCTGGGAAAGAAAGCAACATTTCATTGGGGTGCAATGGATACTTTACAAGCCTAAAGAAGCTCTAAAGCTAACTGTTTTTATTATTATTTTTTTTTATTAATATTATTATTATTATTATTAATAATATTAATAATAATAATAATATTAATAAACAGTAACTAATATTATTATGTCCAATAATACTTTTATCTGTTTGCCACCCAAATGCATCAAAAATCGAAATTTTCTGGACACAGAGATCTGGGCACTGGGTTCTAGTACCCCTCTGATCCATGTTGACAGTTGTAAACATTAGTGAGGTACATTTCCTGCCTAACCAAAGCAGCCAGACAGGAGGGGAATCTTCTGTTATGCGGGGGTGGAGATTCTGGCAATCAAGGGGGAGCTTTTAACACCATAGTCACTGCTAAACCCCTAAGATCAATCTCCCAATCACCCTCACCCATCACCCACTTAGCTTTTATTTGTATTAACTAGAATGATGGACTGACTAAAATACAAATAATTTTGCAGCTAACACAGCTCTATTACACATATACACATATGGTCTAATTACTAGGGATGAGCGAGCGAGAACATTAAGTTCGATCTCGCGGCGAGTCAGGCCTTTCTCGCTCACCGAAAATGTAAGCAAGAACGTCCTGATTCGCTGAGAGGTCGAGCTCTCGGCGAACAGGAGGATTTCGGGAGGTGCATCATGCAGCCCTGGAAATCCTCTGCGATCCCCAGGCACTAGAGGTTAGTTAATTCAACTACAATTATATTTTAAGATTAATGGCACCAAGGCCAGCCATGAGAATTAGAGTGAAGTTCACTATATGCTGCTAGGACAATACCAGCACAGTGCAGGATGCTGTAATGAGTCCCTGGGTCTGTACACCTGCTGTACCTAATATGAGGGTCTTGCAGTATCCCTGTGCTAAATACCTATGTGCACCTTTTTTTTCATGTACTGCAGTCTCTTTGTGAACAAAAATTTCTGCAGCTAAACAACCAAACAGACAGCCAGTCTTTGAAGTGTGGCTGCACTGAACTCTGGAGCTGAGGCTTGAACAGAAAATTTTTATTAAAGTGAAACTAAACTCAAAATAAAGAATTTATAGGACAAGGCAGAGCATATTGCCTTTATCAATAAACAGGCGAACAAGCATTTATATAGCAGTATCAATGCAGGTTTTATGACAGGTTTGAGCTGCAGCTTTAAAATAAAACAAATGGACATTCAAAATAAATATATGGAATCAAATAATATATTAAACTTTAGAGATAGAGTTTACACTTACGGATGTCCAATAATAGAAGACAGTGCCTCTTATATATGAATTTCTAAGCAAAAAAATAAACAGACAAAACTGAATACATATTTCTCTTACAAATTCTTTATATCCAGCTACTTCTTTACACTGCTTTAAAAAAAATCAGATCAGAATTGATTTGAGATATTTCACCTACATTCTACCCATGCTAATATGCCTTTCCCGGTGAAATGATCCAGTAAACCTCAAATGGATTTGAAAAATACATTTGTGTTTGTTGGCCATGCTTTCAATCCTGAATCAGATCCATTCCAGGTTTGCTGGGTCACCCAGGCTCTCTATGAGATCTTCTCTAGTCTTGGAAAACTTTAAAAAAATCAGGCCCATAAAGTGACCAAGTGCTGAGTTAGTTCAGTGTATGCGCACTGAATGTCTCTAGGGAGAAACAAGCCTCCAACCCACGCAACCTCTTCTTTACAATCGACTCACTCCTAAA
>NC_092866.1:23075505-23115202 GCF_032062135.1 Pyxicephalus adspersus
TTTGCAATCCCTATTTAATGTACAGCGCTGCGTAATATGTTGGCGCTATATAAATCCTGTTTAATAATAATAATAATAATAATGTAAATGAGAAGTTGTACCTTATTGTTTACTTACTTTCAGATTTAGGTCCTGCAATAAATCCCCCTATAGAAAACTCCCTGATAAACCGATGATATTACTTCCTTCTGGAGGTAACACCCTTACATAGAAATAATGCAGAAGAGAGGTAATGACCTGGAATAGCCTATAAACCATGCTATATAAAATATGGATTAAACAGAAATGAATACAGGTTAGCAAAGTGTATACTTGTGCAATATTTTTACCTTCCAGATTCAGAGTGTTTTCAGCAAAAAATGCTCCTTCAGTTTTGCTTTAAGGTCTTGATTCTGATTAGCATCTACGTACTTGATTAAAATCATTTTCCTAGATGTCATAATTGTGAAAATGATTGAGCCTGTTTGGCAGTCAATGTGCCTTATTCAGAGGTACTAAGGAAAATGTGAGTCAGTGGTAGAAAAAAGTCTTGAAGAAACGGCAAACAATAAAGAAGTACAGGGAAAGATAGAAAATATAGAAAGATAGATGTAAAGAATGGGGGTAGGGAAAACAGTCAGTGGGTTGAGTGCAGTGTCAGGTATCCCTAACATGACCCTTCCTAGAGTATTAGTATTACAAAAATGTCATACTTGAAAAACATGGGTGACCACATGTACCCATGGGGCTCATATGTACTGGTTTTGTATCTGTGCAATGTCATAAAATTATTTCTATCATGCTTGTGCTATGGTTTGTTCAGCAGCTAACAGGATATACATAGTTGGTTTATAATGAAGTGAGTTAAGAAATTGGGGTATAAAATAAAGAAGCACATGCCAGGTGTCTTAAGAAATTTGTTTTTTGAATAGAGATTGTAAAAGCCCCTAAAGTGAATGATATCATTAGCAGAATGATATCATAGCATGGGATGGTGGTGAATCAAGCCTGGGGGGATGATGATGATGTCACTGCATAATATCATAGTTTAATAATATTCTTTAGATCTATTGTGGAATAGATTACATTTTTTGTGTGGCAGTAATATATAGTTTTAAGACAGCATAAATGTCAACATTAAATATTTTATTCACATGCTTGAAAAATGGGGAACTATGATTTTAGATGTTTTACCTTTTCAGCATGGCCAAACATTTCCGTCTCTCCAACTTTAAACTTAATACTGAATAAGAAAAGTTCTGTTACTTACAGTCCATTAAAAAAAAATTTAGGTGAATATTTGGTGAGCTGTCTTTTTCTGTGCAAGGGCATTGTTTGGTCGGGCAAATGGAAGCAGCATCCGTTTTCAGTAGCCAGAAACCTAATCCTCCTTCTCTTAGTAGTTGTAAGGAAGTCTATATTACACTGTTGGCTCTCCACTTCGCCTCCCATAACGCAGCTTTGGAATGGCTACCATAAGGACAAGAACACCCCTGTATTTTTCTACACTACGGAAAGCTTCATTGCCTCTCTGAACCCTCTCAACAAAACATTAGGACCACATGGGAGTGTAATTAATTGTGGAACTAAGGAGTGCAGAGCAGAAAGGAAGCTGATCAAGGAGAGGAGGCAATGAAGAATCTGATTAAAAGCTATAAGGAAACAATGAAGATGCAGAGTGACAGATAACATGGACTAGGGCAAACTTTTTACCACCGAAGAACAGTTAAAATTAAATTGTCAGGTGTTAAAGAAATCCTACTATAGGAACAATGCCGCCCATACATTAGTGGTCAGAATCTTTAAGGGGCAGCTAAAAATGACCCTGGTCTCAAGGATCTGGATATGCCAATAGGTGTTGGCCCCAAGGCATCATCTTTTAGGAAATTAATCAGGCACAGCTCAAGGAACCCCTGGCCACTTCTGGAGGAACCCTATAGTGGTTAGCTGAGGAGCTAGGATAGAAAATTACAGTGGGAGAGACCTATGTGACCTATTCAAGTATGTATGGATGAGTAGCAAGAAAAAAGATAGCAGATAATAATATTAGGTGAAGAATGAGAGGGCAGAGAATGAGCAGATTATGGACAAGAAGTGAAAGGTGCAGAAATGAAATAATCATGACGTGGGTGGAAGAGGGAGCAAACTGTGAATATGATCAGGGCCAGAGGTGTTGGTGCATGAACAGATCACAAAAAAAAGGAGAATAGGCATAATCGAATTGAACATGTTTAGAATGCAAAAGAAAAGATATTTATGGCTAGGTAGGTAAATCAATTGTTAATAAAAAACAATGGGTGTGGGAAACATCTAAATGCATTTTACTGAGAAAGAATACAAAGTATGAGTTGGTTATGGATTGGATGGTAAAGAGAGATGAGATGGGGAAATACTGTTTGTGGGATGGGTGGTGGGGTCATTATGAATAAACTATATTTTCTCTCACTTTGGAGAGGAATGGAAGTGCATACTGTAGTGGTGTCAGCAATGGTGAACAAGAAACAGGATTTAGAAATAGAAAATGGGATTACTCAGGGACAAGACTTCTATGTGATATCAGAGGAGAATCTGAAATGTGTACAGTGCGCATCGTTCATCGTCCGAATGACCATCCTGGTTGATCCACGGACAATGAACGACGAACGATCGTAATGCAAGGGAAGGGGGAGAGTGTGCAGCGGGGTGCCACTCCTTTGCTTTCCTCCTCCCCTCTGCATAGAGCAGAACGGTGCTGTATGTAAAGCATTTGTTCATGTATCGTGAAGTGCATAGTCGTTGGAAAGGATCATGAAAGATCCTTTCCAACGACTATAATTGGAAGTGTGTAGGTGGCTTAACCCTATGCAAGTTTTTTTCCTATTTATGTCTGGGTACAATGTAGCTATTTTTTAAGGCCAACATACCACTAAAAGGATACTATTGGGACAAACAGAAAGCACACAACGGCATAGCCACTGAAACCTCAAAGAGATAGGAATCTGAGATAAAGCTTGATCAGGTTCTAGTAATGTCTATGTCCTTCTCTCTTGTTGACACCTATTATCCTCATTTCTTGTCTTGCTGCTATAAGGACAGGAAGCAAGGGAAGTTTTTCCTTGAAAAATGTTTCTGGATTTGGGCTTCCAACATATACCAATGTAAATACAAATGGGGATGTCGATTTTGTAACAACGACAGATCATTATATTTTAAATATTGTCATTTATTCTCATCTTTCCATTTCTTCTCTTCAAATGTTTTACCTTTGCTGCTGTCTGTAATGAGAGACCTGACAGGCTCACGACGGGCATCCTGTATGATCTTTATCAAAGAGACTACTGTGTAATTTGCAAATCTCAGGGCTCAGACCTTCTACCCCTACCTGAGACAAAATACCAATGCCTCTCATAACCCATAAGATATTTTGGCATGACTAACACATCTTTTGATGTAGACAGTAGTCTTTAAACATTACCTGTAAATGTGAATATGTTCACCCCAAATTGTAATTCTTAATAGATCTGTACTTTCTTTGACACAATTTAGGCTGGGTTGGGGGACCTTTGTTTGCTTCTAATATGTTTTGGATTTTCACTCATGATTTTGAGGACACAAAAGCAGCTTAAAGCAGGTCAAATACAGAATAAAGAGTAAAAATGATCATCAATGGTTAATATTTGTTCTTATGACAGTTGTCTAACAAGAGTATTCTCTATATTTGTTAAGATTTTCTGTGGAACAGGAAGTGAACAGGAACAGGAAGTGAACAGAACCAGGAAGTGAGGGGATATTACCCAAATAAAACACAGATATCAAAAAAATAAACTAAATAGGTCTCTAACCCAGTGATCGCCAATTTTGGTGGTCCGCAGAAAAATTACCTGGCCAGTGCTCCATCCAGCGGGGTCCTTCCCCTGACCCCACTGATCATGTCCCCCATAGAAACAGCCCTGCGCTACTGTCCCCCTAGGATGTTTAGCAGGCAGGTCTGAGCCTGCGATGGGAGATTGGGTGGGTTCTGGAATCAAGACGTCACTCTGGGGGAAGTTTTGTCCCCTTCGAATGACACACAGCTCTCCACGCATATGCAGGATTTATTATTATGGTGATTTAATATTAAGGTTGGTGACCACTGTTCTAACCAAAGCTCTCAACTATTGCTTTTTAAATGATATAAATATAAGTAATGCAAGACAGATGGCATTAGAATACCTAACGTGGCATTTGTATGCAGTGCATTGTGTTTTTTTGCGTTATGTGAATATCATAAATATTTTGCCACAATATAGTATTGAAATTCCTATTAAAATGTAATAGTTAAATGCTATTGTTGGTGAGTGCCCAGCCTATAGTTAATTGTCTTAAAATGATATACTGGTCAGTGCTATACGTCTGGATTGGTTGTTGCATAGTTTACCGATTCATACAATCTCCACAGGGTATAAAGTAATCTGGACTGTAAAAAAGGTCATGACAGGATATGAAATTCAGATATTTTAAATCACTCATACAAAGATACCTGTTACTTTTGAGCCCCTGAAGTGATTGTTGATTGTTAAATAAAGGCTTTAGTTCCTCACATTTTTATGCAATCTTTTTGTTCAGCCCACTGAAATAAAGCTGAAAGTCTGCAGTTCAACTGTATCTGAGTTGTTTCATTAAAAATTAGTTGTGGTATAGAACCAAAATTAGAAAAAAGTTGCCTCTGTCCAAATATTTATGGACATAACTGTACATACAGTAAATGCATACACACACACAAGCACTGATGCTCCTAAAGTTTTAGATATAGTGGGACATGTTAAAAGTACTATAATTTTTTTAGGGAGGGGAATTTTCATTTTAGTTGGCATTAGAAAATGTGTTTTCCTTAACTGTCTTTTACACAATAAATCAGTGCTTTAAAGTACTGTAGTTTCCAGCCCCAAAAAAAAAAGAAGTAACACATTTTGATTATAATACCGTTATTATCCACAGCACAACATCAACAGAATCTGTAGATATATGAGTACTTACTTAAAGTGGAAGTCAACACACAAAAAAAAAAATCACCACTTACTTTTCTGGTAAAAAAGTCCTTTTGCAATCGAACTCCAGCGAGTCCGGCACTGTCTTGGCCTCAATCTTTCTGGTGCTGGACTGAGTGTGACCATCTTTTTATCTTCTGGATTCTACTTCACGTCAACCGTCCTTGATCTCTGAGGAGCGAGATGATTTGTCTTCCTGTAAAAAAAGTTCCCTTAATGGAAAAGATAACTGTAACCAACATTGAAAATAATTCTCTATTTTGTTAATTCATCAAACATTAAATCAGTTTATATTATTTTTTTTTGGTGTATTGTCATTACCAAGAATGTCAAAAACTCAATAAATTCAGAAAAACACCTGTATAAAAAAGGGCCTTTTTTGACCAGCAGTGTACGGCATTCTGCTGCAGGTTTATCTGCACCTCACCACTTTAAGTCAATGGGAGAAGTCGAGAACCGTTTCCCATTCGGTTGCAGATCAGAGAGTGGTTCCAGAAAGCACCAGTCATTTTGGGCTGCACAATTGCTTTTGGAAAAACATCCATAAGCAAATGTGTTAAGTGCAGTGCAGTTAGTTATGTGCCTGGGAGTGGCCCACTGAACAGGGGGCCAAATACTTTTAATCTATAGCAGGTTAACTCAAATATGAACCCCAATTAAGCCACTTACCACAGTCAAAAATAACCCAGCAAAGTAAAACATAATAGAAGGGTTTGTACATGGCAGCGGTAAAACCTTCAAATATAGGTAAAGATTTCTCATTATGGATTTTTAGCCAGCACTCACACAGTGGACATTATATGGTGACATTATGGAGTGACCATTATATATTAAAATGCTCTCACTACCTCCTTTCACCTTTCCATTATTTCAGCTGGTCATCCTATATTGTTTGTTGGATTTCCTTCCCAGTACAACATAACCACATAAAGTTTGTGCTTATACCCTTGAGGTTCCTCTTCTACAGCCTTCCAGCATGTGGTTTTGAGACATCATGTCTTGTGCAGAACGGCATTCATTCACCATGCACATCCAGTCTGTTTAGTGGACATCATTAGGGCAGTAAGTGTAGCCACCAAGGAAAAGGAAATGTGTTGTTCACAGGACTACAAGGTGAAAGTAAAAAGAAGAAAGCCTGAAAAAAGAAAACAAATGTTTCCCCCACATTTAAGGACTAGAAAAGCTGAAATACATTACATTTTTATTTTGGGTTTGGATATGCTTTAATGAACACAAAGATTTAGTTGCAAAATTATTATCAGATCCCTGCATAATCACCTGTCCATTTAAAAACCTTGGCAATCTAGTATATGTACATGATTAGTATTGTTTTGTTTTTTTTTGCCTAGCTGCTATGCAGATATGCAGATCAAGTGAGACTGTGTAAGGCTGGGTCTACACCAGGCATGGGCAAACTATGGCCCGCTGGCCAAATACGGCCCTGGTATAAATTTGTCAACTAGCTAAAAAGGTGACCAACAACATAAAAAGGGTGACCAACAACACTGTTCCTAATAAAATGGAATGTAATTTGAATGTATGTTTTTTTTACTTTTAGCTAACAGCTTTTACAAGTAGTTTATATACATTCATACAAACACTCTCCATTCATCTAATACTGGCCCGGCCCAACTTTCAAATTTTAAAATTTATTGTGACCCCTGAGCCAACAAGTTTTCCTACCCCTGGTCTACACAGACATTTTAAAAACACATGTACATATGCACTTTTATTACTATCTTAAAGCTTGAAATCAATGAAAGCATTCACCCACGTTTACTCGTGGTTTTAATTTTTTAGACATTGCAAGCAACGTTATAGATAACTCTCATGAACGTGCCTCAAGGAAACGTCCTGGTGTGGTGTAGCCCATTAAAATGCATGGGAATTTCAAACATGGGCTTTTAAAGCCTCAGGTTAAATGCTGGGGAAAACGTTCATGTAGACCAGAGGTCAGCAAACTCCGGCTTTTAGGCCAGATGCGGCCTAGCCGGTAGTTTGTTCCGGCCTAACGCCCCCTGGCTGATACGGCCTAATGCCGGCTGGCAACCCGCGACTTTGGAGCCTCAGGTTGCCGGCTGAGATAAGGCCGGAACAAACTACCAGAGCCTGAGCTGGAGCCGCTTGCGGCTCTTGAGCCCCCTCTTGCTGTGGCTCCCTGAAGGGAATTTCCTCCCCTCCGCAATGCATACAGAGGAGAGGGAATGTCCCCCTTACCCCGGCGGCGGAAGTCTTAATGCCAGCCGGGGTAAATAGGGAACATTCCCTCCCCTCCACAATGTGTACGTTAAGACTTCCGCCGCCGGGGTAAAAAGGGGACATTACCTCTCCTCCGTATCCCTACAGGGGGCATTCCTGGTGGGAGGCGGAGCCATTAGGGCGGGACTCGAGAAAAAGTGCAGCCTAGTGTGCTCCTGCCTACCCCTGAAATGACCTAGTGGCCAAAAAAGTTTGATGACCCCTGGTGTACACTAAGCCTAAATATACAATTGTACACATCAATGAGCAATGTTACTTAATGCATAGCAACATTTATAATAATCTTTATTTATAAAGCTGAAACAAATTACAATATAGCACTGTTTAATAAATCAGGTTTGCAGATTACAAGCCTGCATAATAGAATTAAACTACTAACCATGCCACAGAGACATGGAGAGGTTCTGTTCAACAGAGCTTACAATTTAACATTTGGTATATGTATTTGTAAGCTACCTACTATTTTATAGCATTGAGCAACAGGCTGCTTAGATAAAGTAATATTGTGCACACAACATGAAACTTCTTGCATTGAGTGAATGATTTGATTCCACTGCATATATCTCTTTGTCTTCTCCCTTTCTTCCCACAGAAGGCGGTAGGTTTGATAGTACTTTGTGATTCTTTTCTACAGGGTTCATGAAAGAAGCTGGAGGCATTTCTCATTAGTCTCTCTGACATCTTTTATCACTTATCAGAGGAACAAGCAAACGGAGAGCAGTTGCTTTGATCATGGCAAAAGTAAAAAGAGTGCTAAAAACCCTATGAAGATTTAGAAAGTGGGATATACTTTCTGTGGCCTGTTTCAAATGACTAACATGACTTAAACTTGCCAGAAATGCATGTATTAAAGAATTGTTAATGACATACCATTTTTTCTTCACAAAGACCTTTAAAGTTGCAGACGCTTTTAATGCATCCAGATCCATCTCATCCTATTCTCCGACCTCTTTATTAAATTAAACTGTCCATTTTAATCCACATTCTTGCATATTTAAATGTTTTCTGCTTTTAGCTTTCATGGACAAGTTGTCCACTGTACCTTTTTTAAATTTTTTTGCTCCTGTCACCACATCTGACATCCCATCAGAATCCTCACATCTCTGGTTAGAACAGTATTGATTGACTTGTGTGTGTAAAAAAATATTGTTTCATCAAACAGCTGTAACAAACTTGGCTATATTTAAGGACTGTGCTGCATATCTGATGAGACCTCCTACTTGGGGTACGTTCACTAAAAATGCTGTTCAGATCAGTGATCGCCAACCTTTGAACATCACGGACCACTAAATTTACAAACTTCCCCCAGAGTGACGTCATGATACCAGAACCCGCCTACTCTCCCATCGCAGGTCTGAACCTGTTATGGGAAAGTGATCGGGTTGTGTCCAGAGACACAACCCAGCCACCGTCCTAAACCTGTCATGTATACAGAAGACGTGGTCCGTAGCTCCGGCTGGTGCGCCCCCAGCAGGGTCCTTTTCCTGACTCCACCGGGGGGGGTTCACTGGCCAGAGCAGCAGACCACCAAAATGTTTATCACAGACCACCAGTAGTCCACGAACCAGTGGTTGGTCGAAAGACAGGCAGATAATACCAGTGACAGCTAGAATCAGCTGAAATTAAGTAGTCAACAAAGATTAAGAGGTCAGCTAGGAGTGAAAGGTCATAGCCAAGATGAAAAGATCACAATCAAAGTCAGATTCACCATGCAACAGGCAGGAACTCCAGTGACATATAACTTTCCCATGTGACAAAGCAGAGTTAGGTAGCTTCTGTATATGACAGCAGGGTAACCCTAGTGATGGGCACGATTTCCTAATTTCCCTTAGATAGATAGGTTTTTCTAGAAACAGGAAGATTTACAATGTGACAGTAGTGATCGGCCAGATTTACCATGTTACAAGCAAGGTTTCCTTGTGACAGGAAGGTTTCTCCAGTGACATGCGGGACCCCCTAGGGAAAAATGGCTTCTTCATGTCATACACAAGGCCCTTTTAGTGAAAGGCGGCTTCTCTATATGACAGGCAGGGTTCCCGAGTCTCCAGTTGTCATCTGCATCATACACAAACGGGTCAATCAGCAGGGAAGATTGTGAATGACCTTCCAGTGCCAACCGTACAGCTTGGGTAACAAAACTTTAGTACAGTTAAAGAAAGGGGTTTCCACTGTACAGAAACTGTGTACGCCTGAAGACCCCTATGGCCAGTCACACACTGGTTGTATGCTTAGTTTTCCCTTTTTGTGTCAGAATTAGCCATCAGCCCTGATCACCCAACTTCATTGATGAAAGTGTATCCTCTGCAGCCATGGAGAGCTTTTATAAATCAGGCCCCATGTGTCAGTACTATACCAGTTGTGTCTTTTTGACATGTTTGGTTTCATGTTTGTGTCAGCACAGTACATGTTTTATACTTGAAAGCTCAGTTATAATTACATAAACGGTTTCTGCTCCCCCATGCTGCAAGACTGTTGTAATTTATAGTTCTTCTCAACAAGTTTTCATGGATTATTATCAAGGCTGTTGGAACCCTAAATCTTGTACTGTGTTGCTACTTTCCTTTGTCTTGTCATTAGAATGTTTCTTTCCTATATCTGCATTTACTTACTCCACACTTGCCCTCAATGGGGAATGGCCTACTTGAAAGGTACCAAATAAATTCAATTTAAAATAAACATTATAATAAAACTTCAATGATGTGCTTATTGAAATATACTATAATTTCCTTTTAATTTAAAAAATAATTGTAGATTATTGCAAATAATACAAACATTTATATTATCAATACTATATAAACACTATTATTAACACTATATTACCACCCACAGACGGAAGATGTTGTTACCTTTTTCCACTTGCAAAATCTACGATCAGACAGGTCTTTAATGTAGAGAGGGACAGGCGCAATGTCCCTACTGTAATAAAGCATATTTACCTGCCTGTTCGCCATCTTCTTTAAAAATTATGATGCTGGATTAATATTATTATTATTATTATTATTAATAAACAGGATTTATATAGCCTCAACATATTACACAGTGCTGTACATTTAATAGGGTTGCAAATGACAGACGAATACAGACAATAACACAGGAGGAGAGGAGGACCCTGCCGTGAAGAGCCTACAATCTACAATTTTAACATATAAATTACAGAGAACAGTGCTTAATATAAGTAAAGGTATTTAAATAGTATTTTAATATATTATGCTACATTTTTTAGCTGGTTATTTAGTAGGTAGGTTAGTATTTTTAGGATATTTATTGGTTAATAAGTGTGGGATTGCCTTATTTTTTTCTTAACATTGTTAAGTTGCAGCCCAACATAGGAAACCCCTTGACCTATTGAAATGCACATTTGTTAAAACCTTAATCTCTTCTTCATTTAAAAAAAAAAAATCTCTGGTATATGTGAGCAGACAGATACAGACACAGGAGTAGGAGAAGACCCTGCCCAGAAGAGCTTACAATCTAGGAGTTGGGGAGGTCTCACAATAGGAGGGGAGATATGTAGTGGTGGGAAGTAATGATGGTTTTAAGAGACAGAAGAAGATGGGTAAGCGAGTTTGAAAAGATGGGTTTTGGGTGCTCTTTTAAATGGGCAGAAAGTAGGAGCAAGCCGAATAGGACAAGGAAGAGAGAGTTGGGGGTGTGATGAGGTTATGAGTGAGGAAGTCATTAGTAGGTCATTGGAGGAATAAAGAGAGCGGCTAGGGGAGAAGTTTTTACCAGGTCAGAAAGGTAAGTGGGACAAGAACAGTGGAGGGATTTGAAGGCAAAGCACAAGAGCTTGAATTTGATTCTCAGATGGCCAATTAATAGAATAGGAGTTCAACCATTCTGGTATGGCCTATAAAGATGGCTTAAGATTGGATATTCCAAAAGAATAGGAATAAAGATAACAAGAGTGAGAACGGGGACAGGAAAATTGCAATCAGGCAAGTATTTTTTTCTTATCTTTTTTACTACATATTGCCTGTCCATTCTTTAATGAAGGACCTGCCTGGTTGCCTTTTTAGCTATAGTTACGCTTTAGGCATTGAAAACATGCAGAGGTTTCTGCAGGATCATCATCCACCAAAGAGGAATCATTTTATACTGCCAGTATCATTGTACATTTCATGTTAGTAAGCCTTTAATAGTCAAAAGTATTTTTTTTAAATAATTTAATTTTATCATCTATTTCCTGTAGTCACAATTAATTTTCACTGTGTGTTCAGTAAGGCAGTGCAAAGAGCAATAGGGTGCATTATTGAGTCTACCGCAACCTTCTAACTGTAAAATTGAAACAAAATGGAAGATGAAAATGTTTGCTTGAATTGAATGGATGACAACCATGATACTATGACAGTTATGCATTTACTGTACACGTTCCATTTTTACAGTCCTACAATTATTTTTTCTCCAAGGGCAACATATTTTTATATCTGAGAGAGAGAATAATTGTGTGCCAATTGAAATTTCAGGTTAAGTGAGACTTTAAAGCAAATAAAATAACATCTAAAAGAATACAATGATGTAAGTATTCACTTATAAAGATTCATTTGGAGCATCTTGAGGTTTGATAAAAGGCTGAGAGGGACAGAGCAAAGACTCCTAAAAACTGTGATCTGTATATAGATAACACACACACACTTGGAAGTTGAAAGGCTGAACAAAGGAAATCTCCTGGTGTGAGAAGACCAGAAGACCATGAATATAAAATGAGAAAAAAGACTAGTGAAACCTCCTAGGTACTTAAATTACCTTAAATGAGGGGAAGAGGTGCCTTTCCCATACATAATTATCTAGAAGGAAACACATAATATCTGTAATATGTTTTACAGGTTTAGATGCAGACTGCATGGTATAAAACAAATTTATATAAATAACAAAAATAATGGCAAAGCATACCACAGATAATATATTATATTTAGTACTTGCTAGCAATAAAGAACTTTCAGGGGGTATACATAACACCAAACAAAACCTGGTAGCATCATTCAGTGCCAGGGGCATATGGCAAACCAGCTATACCAATGTTAGCTGCCACATGTAGTTGCATCCTTCAGATGTTTCAGTTTTGCTGCCATATATTATGAACGTAGTATAGAGAAACACAAACTAAAACAAATAATCGAAAATGTTCAAATAGTACACTATAGGCTGCATGTGCACACGATGCACATTATTACACGTTCATTTCCCCGTGCTCTGAAAACAGCAGGCTTTTTCAGAAAGAAGTTTAGCTTAGCAGTGCAAACAAAGAAAAAGAGGTGTTCAAAGGGGTTTTGTTTTCAGAGACAAGCTTTTAGCACCTTTGATGTCATGCATATATGGACAAATGGGAAAAACACTTGACACATGTTGACATGACAATCATTGGTCAGGTAGCTAAGATAGCTTACCAAAGACATCCAAAAGTTTACTCCTACCCTCAAGTCTACACCTAATGAAAGTAAAAAACTTGATTAAGTAATCGATTATTGAGAAGTCTAACTGCTGCCCCCACTGCAAGAAAATGACCTTTCAGTAAATATTGCAGTCATTTTCTCTCTTATTTTATGTTTAAATCAAAAGCTAGCTATTTGTGTTTATGCATGTAAGACAGCTTGTAAAGACATGACAGGTAGGAATAAAATATGTGCTACACCTGAGGAAGTACTCTAACTTCATTTAATGCTAATTTTTTTTACTTAAATCTGCAGTGAGCCATGATTATTAAATATTTACTAGTACTTATATAGCAACAACCTGTCATGCAGCACATTACAAAGTCTAATGTGCTAATGTGCTGTATTATCACTAATATATGTAATATGTAATATCGCTGTAATATAACTGCCCCTCAGAGAGCTCACAATCCAATATATATTATATATACTGTATTTTTCGTACTATAAGACACACTTTTTTCCCTCAAAAGTGGGGGGAAAATGAGGGTGCGTCTTATGGTGCAAATACAACCCGCCCGCGCTTCCAAGGGGGGCCGGGCAGGTGGCTGGCATACCCCCTGCAGCATGGCCCCATCGTTCTGCAGCCTCATAAATGATGCCGGGATTGTTCAGGGAGAGGGAGGGGATAAGCTGCAGTGCCGTACCACCCTCTTCAAGGGACATTGAACAAAACCATCAGGCAGTGCCCTACCCCTCCCTGCTGTTTCTTAGCAGGCATGTCCATAGGGATGCTGGGGATGTGTTTCAGTGTGAGAAGGCTCCTTGGGGAGTGAGAAGGGAGGCAGAGAGGTTCACAATTTGGTTCAGAATATTTTTTTCTTGTTTTCCTCCTCTAAAACCTTGGTGCGTCCTATGGTCAGGTGCGTCTTATGGTTCGAAAAATACGATATGTGTGTTCTGGATCAGTGGTTGCCAACCTTTTGGACCACTTAATTCATAATTTTAAATCCAGCAGCGTGTAGTAGAAGCAAGTGGGCATGTGCCAGGCTGGAAACCATGTGCAGGCTCAGACCCGCTTGCTAAACATCCTGGGAGGGACAGTAGTGCAACTTTTGTTGTGTCCATACAGGGAACATGATCATCGGTATCAAGAGAAGGAGTGCACCCGCTAGACCCCCAATATTTTCTCACGGACCAATAGTGTTCCACCACTGTTCTAGATTAGGTGTCAGGGGTTAGAACCCACTGGGGGAGTATGCTGCTGGAAGAGAATTAAAAAGATTTACTTGATTTTTTGAAATCAATCTTTTATTGGTGTAGATCAAATGACTGTTAATTTGTTCAGGACTTACCAACCCAGAAGTCCAAGAGCTGACCATTTGATATAAACACAGGTGTCCAAGGAGTCTAGAACGAATACTGTTTGATGCTGATAACTCTAGTAATACATTTTTTTTTCAAAAGACATGAAAAATGTAAACTATATTAGAGGTGTGCTAGAAAAAAAAACTTTTTTTATGTCCAAGAAGAGCATGGCTAGAGTTTGCCATTCAACATATAGGCAAATTCCAGGCCTTCTAGAACAACATGCTGAGGACTGATGAATCAAAGGTAAAGCTGCTAGCCACAGTTACAGTAGACATGGTTAATTGCAAATCCAACACAGCATTTTACAAGAATAACCTTATACAGACTGAAATATAGCATTGAAATGTTATGGTTTGTGGTTGTTTTGCTACTTCATAGCAATTTTCAGTAATTGCATCAACTATGAATTGTAAGTGTGTGTGATTAAAATGTAAATCTGTGAATCAAATGTGCCACCTGTCATAAAGTTAAGGTTAAAATGAATATGTTCAGCACAATAATGATCTCAAGTACACTAGCAAATTGTGTTGAATAAATTACTCTAAAAGAACAAATATTAAAAAAAAATTTAGATTTAGATTAGTAAAAAAAACTTTTATAATAGAATACCATATTTACTTTTGTATCATTATATAAACTATTATAATAGAATACCATATTTACTTTTGTATCATTATAAATATGTATCAAAAGTTTATATATCATTGAATTTATTCTTTCATAAGTGTGGGCTAATATTTACATATTTCAAGAGAAACAACATATTAAAAAAAATAAAAATATACAAAGCTAAACGTTATAATTTTATATATTGCTCAGTAAAGAAGATGTCATTTTTTATTTGTAGAAGAGCTTATTCGATTTAAAAAAGTATTGTGCCTTTTCTTGCATTTCTGTTGCTAGGAACACGGGTCCTAGGGTATTCAATAACAGTTGGTATTTCAATATTTTACTTTATGCCAACATATATGAGGGCACATTCATATATTTACAGTCGGAGCATTATATTTACAGTCGGAGCATTATATTTACAGTCAGAGCATTAAACAATACTGAGGCAAAAATATACTTACTTACATTTTTAAGTTTTCAATTAAACATAACTTTGCAATGAAAATAAACTGTCTTTTAAGTGAAGTGCTTTGCTATTGAATTGCTATTGCAATGATTGCCACAAAGCTAGTTTTGGAAAACTTTAAAATGAAAATGTAAAATTACATTTTCACGAATGTCCCACTGAAAAATTATAATTCCAAATTATGCCAAAACATTTTGTAATACAGCATAATAAACTTGTATATATAACATCACATGTTATGTACAGGTAGTCCCTGGGTTACATACAAGACAGGGACTGCAGGTTTGTTATTAAGTTGAATTTGTATGTAAGTCGGAACAAGTACGTTATTTTATTAAATGCAATTAGGACAGATGTTTATCTCAACATATTATTAGGCATTGTGGTATCAGTTACTGTATAAAACCCTCACTGTAAGTTCATACCAAACAAAAAAAAAACTTTCTAAAGTCTAGACATTCATTACCTTCTGGAGCAAGCTGTGCTTTGATATGGAAAAAGAAACAACTGCAGAGTTTGTCTTGGTCATTAATTAAAGAGTTACAAGATGCTACAGATCAGCTCAGCTGCTAAGATCATCGAGAACCTCAGCTGTGTTTAGCAAAAGGTTTCTTCTGCAAGTCATGCAAACCACCCCCTCCAAGTCTCCATCCTACACACGAGGGAGCAGGGAAGCCCTGTTCGTGTATCTAGGAGTCGTCAGTATGTCAGATGTCTTTAACCTGGGGACTACCTGTACCATCAAAGCGTACATGTATGAAAATATGAGTGTGTGAGCCAAACTGACTTTTTGACAATTCCCAAGTTCAGGTACATTTTAAAAGATCATATCACCATGAAGTAAGAAAATATGCCACCAAAAGATATCAAAACCCAAATACCACAAAAGCCTTGCAGCAAAAAAAGACTACTGCTCTCAAACAAACCACAAACTAAAAACAAACGTGTACCGTTTATTAAAAAAACGTGTATTAACCAATTGTAATGTTTTTGTTTGTTGTCCCCCCAACCTCTTCTTACAAGAGCTTTCGATAAGCTGATACTTTGGCTGCTTCGAACCCTTTATTGAGAAGTGACCTCCTTTTTGTCCCTTTTAACACTGTTGGTCATGGTTCAAAGTCTATGAAATGCATTATGCTTTGAAAATAATTGCCCAGCTGAAGTTGTACTTAAAATGGTTGCAGCAAATATTAACCTCGCTTCCAGCCAGTGCAAATCAGCTCAGTTCCATTAACCATTTGCATGTCATGTAGAACGTTAGTAAACTAAATGGGAATAAATATCATTGTCATTAGGTGAAAAGCACTGACTATTTGCAATTTCTACAGTTGTCTTATTGCTGAGAGTTAGAGACTTAATCAGTAAAATCATCTAAAACATATTTCTATTATTGAGATTAAGATATTAATATTAATTTGAAAGAAACATTTATTCAAAGTTCACAAATATTACAAATCAGTGGATACAGAGGCTTGTACAAATCTCGTCTTCCGAAGATTTGCCTTCTCGTTTGACGCATTTCACAGATTTCATTCAGCTTCCTCAGGAAAGTACAAGATGGGAATAAAACATGATTGATATACTATATCCACTGCAGAGTTCTAAAAACATTCAATGCCTTTAGTAAAATTAATTCTACTGGTTGGTCCCAAACATGAATACAAAAGCAGCTCCAGCAACAACCTCTGGCATGGGTAATGTATCAAGTTTAAACTCCGGGGCAATATTCAGATGAATAACCTTGGACAATCAGATAGTAAAATATTTACTATGTCCAATCCACAGTGTACTTCCTCATGTCAGCTCTGGGTCAATATTAATCAATAAAGTAAAATAATTTATAAATGGCAGTTGGGCCAGACAGAGGGCAATGTTTACAAATGACTTATCTTTTCCTTGGTACTTACCTTGTACTGTGTTTCTGTAAGGAGATGGCCATTTTAGCAGTGATCAATATTACTACAAATATTTCAACACAAGGGTGCCCTATCTATGGCCCATGGGCCACATCCAGCCTATGGAACTGCCAGATCCGGTCCTCTCCTCATTCCTTCTCTGCTCCTTGTCTTGTGGGGGACAGAGCACGCACATTTTCTATGTTTCTCTATGAGATCGTGCTACTAAGAGAGGGAGCTTCCTGAGCATGCTCAGTGTGAGCTCCCTGAGAGTGGGCGTGTACCATAGACCTGGCAATCAGCTAGGGAGGGACTGAGCGACCTGTGAGGTGCCTGTTATACAGAGCTGGCCACTTACCTTATGTGAACCTCAATTGCTCTGGAGAATAGGGATGTTGGCAATTGGAAATGTGGGAGCCAGTAGGAAATTCCTTTTGTCCTCCCTTCCACATTAAAATGTTATACCTATCATATTATTCTTTCCTGCCACACATGGCTATCCCCTTACTCTCTATGAACCCCAATTTCTCTGTAAAGGGAAATGTAAGTACAAGCCCAAGACATTACATCACTATGGCATTGTCACATGATACAAAAGACTATACCTGTCATACCAAGCTACCCTGTCACACATAGCTGGCCACTTACCCTCTGTGAACCCCGATTCCTCCTTAACAGTAGAAAAAGGGAAATGTAGGATAATCGGGACTCTTGTGGCTAAACCCCCCAACTAAAGTTTGATCACTCCAATCATACCATGGTCACAAATAAATGTCCGGTTTTGTTCTTTTGTAACCTAATACCTCCTGAAAGGGGAGCTGTGGGTATAAAAATAATGAAGGAAAAATGCGTGACTCTTGTGGCTAACTCTCCATTAAATTTTATTACTGTGACGCCATCACAAGATAAGAAAAATTATAGCTAATATACTGTGCTACCCTGTCATACATATCTGGCCACTTACCTTTCGTGAACTCTAATTTCTCGGGAATGGGGAGATGTAGGGACCTGAAAATTTAATAATAAGAACATGTACCCCTTGGCTATTTGTCACATGAATTGAATTTCTCTTAAAGTATCTATTGCAGAGATTTTGGGTACAAAGAAGGTTAAGTTAGGTTAGTTGCCCCCTTTAACTGACATGACGCATTGTATGGTGTTGTTTCTGTGTGTGGTACAGGAATGGTGAGCTGGGAGCAATATATGACCAGCCAGCACGGTATGATAGCTTTAGTTTTGTATCTTTTATTAATAAAATGACCATCAATTGGTGAGTGCAGAAATTCCTAATTGGCCATTTCTTTTTCTGGTGCCTGTAGGTAACTAGAAACATTCCAATTTAATTTCAATTTGAAATTAAATCTGTTCTAATTTTAATCGTACAAGTTCAATGTTTGTTTGAATTGTGGCCCGCGAGTTTTATCATAATGTCAAAAGCGGCCCCAGATGAAAAAAGTTTGGACGCCACTGTTCTAAGGCTAGCAGTGCCTTAACCTCCCTGAGGGTGTTCCCCAGTGTTTCTCGGGGTTAATTTTCATTACCAAAAGCAGTAACCTCAAGCCACACTCAGTATGTAAAGGACATACCTGGTCCCGACAAGCCCGTGGCGTCCTCTAACAATATATACGCCCGGCATCTGTGTCCCCTGGCCTCGCGTCCCCCGCATGAGCAGTGGATGTGTGAGAGTGTGGTGCGCTAAGGGAATGAGCGGCCAGGAAATTCAAACCTGAAAGGAACCACTTTAACAAGAAATATGTCTGTCATTATGTCATGGCTGTCATAATCTATAGGAATGTAAGCAGAGAGTGCCTTATCACATGCACATACCAGGAAGTATTATTTCTTTTAACAGGAATTCAATACATTTTTCAGGATTCTCTTTCACGGTTTTCATGCATATGTTACATGCTTTATATAACATAATAAATCTTATTTTTTTGAGTTTTAGAACCCAACATTTATTACTGAAAAAAAATGTATTTACTTATGAAAGAGTAATACTGTTTAGCTTTTTTTAATTATAAAAAGCATACTTATAAAGCAGTAGGATTCACGTACAGTGGCCAAAGTGGCACATTTTTAAGGTAGTTAATCTGACATTTGATGGTCAAATTATAAAGATGTAAATCTGGCGTTCACTGAAACATTATCTAGTGGAGAATCTTCTATGTCCACGTGATCCAATGGCAGTGATTGATTCACTGCATGAAAATGTTTTATAAATAGACCACTTATATGTATTTGTGTCTACTTTTTATCAATACCAACATTAAGGGACAGCTAGTGACAAGACTATGAACTTTGTAAAGCGCAGCGCAATATGTCGGCGCTATACAAATATCGGATAACAATAATAGTAATAACAAAACTAACATTAATTTTTTACACATTAAGATTTTTCCCGATATGTACATTTTTAAAAAAAAATACATGCTGTCTATCCAAACTCCATTTTTACTGCATGGTAATGTTAACATCAAATAAACACTTGCATAAAACATGGAGGTGTTACTAGGCAAATTGAAATTTCCTTTTTTAGCTAGACATTGACAAATACGCAAATTGCTAAATTTTATTTCACATTGACGTATTTAGGAAGATAACCACTAGATGGTACTCAACTGCCAGATGGGGAAAGTGTGTGGCTCACTGGTTGGAATTATAACTTTTGATGCAGTAAAGTTGTTTCAGGTTTGTAACAAAACAGGTGAAAACTGTCTAATTGTATTATTGCCTATTTTATTAATATTTACGTTTTTTTTATACATGCACTTTTTTCTTGCATTAACAATGTAGTGCTTCCCTGTTGTCTTCTCTGCTTTGCTCCAAAAACACTTTCTTTTCTTTAGGTGTAAAATCAAAGGTTGTTTTTGTAATATTTTTATAATTACTATTATTTTTTTTCTTATTTAACCATAAGGCACAGTAAACCTTTACCTGTAGGAAATCGAGGTGTCAGCTTTTTCTATTGTAATCTAGCTTAGTACACATGAAACAAGAAAATGTTGTTTTAAAAACGTTATCCTGTGCATGGAGTGTTGCTTGTGTGGCAAATGTTGTGTATGTTCAGGCAACAAGGATGAAAGTCTGGTCCTGAATGTATTTAATAAATAACTTTTAAATAACTTTTTTATTTAAAAAATTTCAACATTTTGATAGTTTTCCAGGTTTTTCTGGTAAATATGCCAACTAATTCAACCTAGCTACAGATATTTAATAAAACTTGAATGTATATACAGGTAGACCCTGGTTACATACAAGATAGGTAGTATAGGTTTGTTCTTAAGTTGAGTTCGTACGTAAGTCGGAACAGGTACATTTATTTAATAAATGCTATTAGGACAGATGTTTGTCTCAACATAATATTAGGCAGCGTGGTGTCAGTTACTGTATAAAATCCTTACTGTGAGATAATCATAAAAAAAAGCAAAAAAAAACTTTATGGAGCCTAGACATTCATTATCTTCTGGAACAAGCTGTGCTTTGATATGCAATAAGAAACAACTGCAGAGTTTGTCTTGATCATTAAAGAGTTACAAAAGGCTGCAGAAGAGCTCATTCTCCGCTGTGTTTAGCACAAGATTTCTTCTGCAAGTCATGCAAACCGCCCACCTCCCCACTGCACAGGAAGGACCAGGGAAGTCCCATTTGTATCTAGGAGTCGTCCGTATGTCGGATGTCCTTAACCTGGAGACTACCTGTACAACATATGATCATCCCACAGTGGGCCTGATTTGTTGAAGGTCTCCAAGACTGGAGAAAATAGGCTATCATGGGAGAATCTGGATGATCCTGCAAACCTGGACTATCTAATTCACAAAAAAACAGAATCACTTGAATGAATAAAGGATCGCCAAATGTGTCAGCACCTTGTTGAACTACAGCCTTGAGTCTGTTGGAACACTTCTGTACCGACCTTGCACATCTGGACAATATTTAGCCATTCTCCTCTATAGAACTGTATAAGCTCAGTCAAACTGGGTGGTGACCATTAGTGGATAGTGTAGTCTGAGATGCCCGGCCAGCATTACCAGGAGAAGCAGGTAGCGGGCATCACTGGAGGACACGGTGGGCATAGTCCGAGGACTCCGCGGGAACGTGGGAACCAGGTAGGAGTTTTAAACTCCTTGGCAATTCCACCCTGAGTCTCTACCTTGCATTACCATATTGACAAATGGCTGCTAGTAGCACAAGTTTTTATAATGAGGGTCTGGAAAATTCCAAAGCCGCATTTAATTCCCATTCTAATGGACTTGTTTTTATTTTCTGTGAAGCTTAAGCTCCCCAGATTTACCACCAGCCTATAGCGTGCCAAATGTGCACCTTTCCCTTATCATCAACTGGTTTTAACAGTGTGTCACTTATTTTATTACTTCCCTTCACTACATATTGCAATACCATAGAAATCAAGGCAATGCAGTCACAACAGTAATTAGTGCAACATCATGAAGCAAACAGAGGATAACAGTTTTTTGTGCTGCTTACATGCAGCATCAACTAATGCTAGTCTATGTCTTGTATAGTATAGTCGTCTAAATCTCAGACAATAACAGGCTGACCACAATATCTTTTTGTAAACAGCTAGTCGGATATCAGAGAAAAACTTCAAGCAGAACAACTTTTATATATAGGCTTCAAATATGAAAAAACATCAATTTTCAGATAAAATAAACATGATTATCTTAATAGAGGATAATTTTGCACATTTGAAGGCTGTAATTAATAGGAATTAATTGCATATTTAGAAGTTGTGCTTCAAAAAAAACAACATCAAATGTAATGGATGAATGGGAGGGGGACTTTGGAAAAATGTCTAAAGATGAAATGATTCAGATGTTCATAAAAAAAAAATTCTTTAAAAAAAAAAAAGAAAATGGAAAGAGGTTTTGCAGGAAGGCGTTGTAATGATAAAAAGATGCCGCTTGCTGTTCAACTACACTTTTAACTGCATCTTTTCTGAAATAATGATTATCATTTCCACTTTCATCTTAAGTTTAATAGCATATGGCTTTTTCTGATTAACACCCCCTCCTGTTATTAATCAGTATCTTGCTATCATGTCTCTAATGTAGACGGCAGTTGCCCTGCTGGTACTCTAAGCTTTTGCAGTGCCTGAGCCCGTGGATGTGAGCTGGAGGCAGAAAAAGCTTGGCTTCTGTTTGCAAAAGTAATAGACAGATTTTTCAGGTGCCCTCAGCATGAACTTTATTCATACTTTGGTTTACAGTTTAATATTAGTTTAAACCAAAGCTTATAAAATACTGATTCTTTCACTGAATTTCCAGCAGTGCTTATTATGTCTAATGCATGTTGTTTATAGACAGTGATGTATGTTTTTTTTATTATTTACAGGCCTTTACAACATTGTCTGTAGGTTGTAAACTACCACTTAAAGTGTATGTCTAGGCAAAACTTTTTTTTTTACTTTGTACTGCTATCAGGGTCTGTTAGGGAGATTCACCCTCACTTCCTTTCTTGACAAAGTGAGGGGGACACTCCAGCAGAAGCACAGACAGGAAGAAAAATCTTTTCTTTAGTAAGGAACAGAAAACCTGGGAAGGCTTTATCAATTGTTAGATTTTGTAAAATTTCCTTTATTTTTTGTCTGATGACATCGGTATAGGTAGATCTCACCTACGTAGTCCCAGATAGCAGTTAGAAAACCAAACAAATATTCTCATTCTACCTCACTGTACCCAAAACTAAAAAATAAATGATGGCATGAAATACATGTTCTGCAGACTACAGCTAAATTCCTTACTTGTCCCTTGTCTTAAATTTTCCTGTATGTCACCTACAGGTCATCCACATAAAGGTAAATCTCTTCTTCCTCTTCTGTGAGTGGCAGAAACAACTCACTTATATTATATCTTTCATAGGATGAAAGTTACCATTGAGTTAAGGTTTATTTATAGGGAGACAAATCCACTTAAAGGGCCAACCATTTTTTATTGTAAATGGTTAGAACAGTGGTATTGAACTTGATAGCCCAAATGCCACATTTGTAGCCACAAATCAAGAGGGCTGTATATATAATATGGCTTTATTTTAAGAATTTCATATTTAAAAATATCATATTACCTAGGCCCATCTACAGAAGAAAAGTCAAGGGCATATGATGTTGGTCATACAAATTATAATACATGCAAGAAAATACTATTAAATTCATAACACAGTCTCAACCATGGATTATAGTTTGCAGGATGTACTATGGGTAAAAGTAAGATTTCGCAGAGTAAATATGGTGGGTGTGAATGAGAAGTGCAATACCTGGAAAGCATGAGACTTCATATGCATAGGAAAAAGGCAGTTTCATTATCTCTGTGTTCTCATTTTAGTGACAAAGCAGAGACCTACATGCTTAGTCAGGGGCACCAGGCCAACCTCCTATAAAATACTTGGTCAGTTGTTACCAGGGTTCCCTAAGGGTTATTGCCACCTGTTGACACCAATGTAGTCCCAGCTCTGACAACCCAAACTTTACTGGACCCCCATCCCTGTGAGTCACCCTCTCTGCTCCAACTCACATAGTCATCATTGTCTAGACTTGTCTAATGTGAAAAACAATAAAAGTTTTATTGATATAGTGTCTGTTTTAGGAATTACAGTTTTTTGGTAGATTCTTGTTTCTATAACAAGCTTCAAACATGTGTATAACATTAGCACATTTTACTAAGATGAGGGGGGGAGACTAAACCACTAAATCCCTTTTGATTAGTCCTAGCTTCAAGGGCAGGCACATGGTGGCTCAGAGGTCAGCACTTTGGCCTTTGCAGTGCTAGGTCCCAGGTTTGTATCTCAGCCCGAAACTATCTGCATGGAGCTAAAGATATTAATATTACATTTTAATATTCCCTTTTTAATTAAAGGGAAAATCCCCCCTCCCCCCATCTCTTCTTACATATATTCATTAACTTCACTATTTGTTTTCAACTAATTCTTTAACCTCTTCCTCTCCCCCTTTTTTTGGGGTATTTTGGTTGTGACTATTCGGCAGATGTTTATATCCTCACCTTTTCACAGTGGTCTTACATTTGTAAGAAACTGATAATATACCTATGTGCTAAAATACTCATGCTTAGTTACACATAGCTATGACTCAAATAGACTACAATCCCAAGCAATCCCCTGAGGAAGTTTAACAGCGAAACGCGTTGGAAATTTGAAATTTTTGACATTGTATACCAATGTGACTGTGTATATTTGTGTAACACCACTAATCTTGTCTTTGTTGAATAATTTATAGTCTTTGTTGAATAATTTTTAGTGTTCAGTTGATCTCTGTTAAAAGTAAAGTTTGAACACATCAAATTAAACCATTATTATCTTTCACCTTGCCTTTAAAAGCCTGCTCTCTTACTCTTCCCCCTTAATATCTTTAACTAATTCAGGCTTGGCATTACTAACATTGTTATTTTGTGACAAGCCCTCCTGAGACTGTTTTACATATATCTGCATGGAGTTTGCAAGTTATTTCTGTGTTTGTGTGGGTTCTTCTGGGTACTCCTGTTTCCTCCTACATTCCAAAAACATGCAGTTAGGTTATTTGGCTTCCCCCAAATTGACCTTAGACTGTGTGCCTAGTTCTAAAGCTTCATCATGTCAGATAATAGTTGCCCAAGATAAATGGTCATGCTTGTCTCAGGCAAAGATCCAACATGTGTACAGTGGTCCCCCAACGTCGTTCATTGATGTAGAAACAGTGAGGTGCTGTCTGCTTATGCTCCCCCTTCTGTCTCCATTGAACAGAACAGTGCCTGCACAGGTGCACCCCTATTAATTTCTGGAAAGGTGTCCACAATAGAACATCACCTTAGCTTTAAGTCCACAAATAGTGCTTATGTAGTAAACTCTGAAATAAAAGCAATGTTAGCACATAAAAAGCACATATGTGAGTAAGTAATTGTCTTTCCTTACATATAACTGAGGATCTGTCCAGCTTTTACTAGACTTGACTAAAAGCTTTTTTACAGGGTTTCTTCTTCTCACCTCTAGAGATGAATGTATCAGCAGCAGCATGGTTGCTACATCCTGCATCCTCAATGGAAAGATCTCTCTTTAATAAACTCACACAAAAAATCAGTACTGTAGTAAGGGAAAAGCAGTACTAAACTTTAATAGGTCCCAGGACACAGAGGCCAGCTTGGGTAGTTTCATGTAATTAAATTGCTATGGTTGGCAACCAACCTTTGAGCTTATCTGTTCCCTATATTGATTGATTTTTCCCCAACAGCACCCCAGTATTTCCAGCATTGATATAATTCAGGAAAGACAGGGATTTCCTATTTGTATTATATAAATATTTATATAAAAACTGGCACTAATATGTTGTGGTACTTCTCCACGGACCACCAGTGAAAAGAGACTTTTCCCACTGCCCACTAATGTTAGGGGCACTTCTACCATTGGCCACCAATGTAAGTGAATAATTCTCCTATTGAGCACTAGTGTAAGGGGGCATTTTAACTATTTACCACAAATCTAAGATTACACTTCTCCCACTGAACACTAGTGTAAGGGTTTTTTTTTCCTCCAATAACATTCAATGTAAGAGGGCAGTTCTTGTTAATGACTTGCAATAGTTGGGGGCACTTCTCCTACTAAACAGCAATATAAGGGGCACTTCCTTTCACCAATACAAGATGATTTAACAAGATGTATCATCCCACGGACCAACAATGTAAACGGGCATTTCTTCTTTATTGACCACCAATGTATGGTAGCACGTGTCCCATTGATCATCAATGTGAGGAAGTCTACCACTTTTCCACCAATTGTCCGACACTTTTCTCACTGAAAAGTAGTGGAACAAATGCCTTTTTCACAAATGTAACAGAATACTTCCCCTGTTGATCCGCAATATAAAGAGGGCTATGCTGTGTTGTAAATTCCATGCTCCAGACCATTATATTTTGTATGCCCTGGTACAGTACATACTCCAGATTGCTCGATCCTGTATAGTTTCTGAAATCTTTGCTTTACATTACTTGGTTCCAGAGTGCTGTATAAAATATGTTGTGAATGACAATCTAGATTTTAATCCAGATTGCATATTATACTATACATTACATAATATAGACCACTTCACTACATATTGTTGCATATTACATGCTCTTAGCCATTCCACTCTTTATGATTTAATTATTAACCATTAACCATTCTGAATCCCGTTCTTATGATATATTTTGGATCTCAGTTGTGTATGCCATGTATGCTTCTGTATGTTTCATATTGTTTGGTTTGTATGCTACACTGGACAAAATATATTACAAATTACTTACCTCCTAGGCTGTGTTTAGGATTACATAGTCTGTACCATTTCAGTCTGTATGTGGTGCCATTTTTCACATACTTCTGACTACTCCTTTTTGTATTTAGTATTGTATTTTCTATACAGAAATATTTAGTTTTGTCTTGTCATATTAACAGAAAGAAGGTTATCTCTATGTTATACCATTTTTCTAGAATTCAGAATTCAAAGCACATGACCAGGAACATGCCAATGGGCACATGTAGATAACACAGGCAACATTACTAAATAAACAGGATGTAACTATAGTTAGGTCCAAAGCCGGTGAAAGCATAGACACAGCAATGTTATGAAGAGGCAATATTTAATAGGAGTATCAAAAGTGTGGAACTCTATTCCTGGGGAAACTGGCTGTACTGATTTTGGCATACTGTGTTTTGCACACATTTTTGTTAGTCCCACAAAGACTCAAACAACCTTGTCCTGGTGAAGAACACCTTTAGTTAGTTTAGTTGTGCAAAGTCTGGGAACCGAATCCTACCCACTATGTCTAACTGGCATGTTCAACAGCTTCCAGGAGCTTGTATCCTTTGTTACTACCAACTATCACACTTCCCATTCTATAGGCAAGAACCATCTACAGACAACCTTCTATCCTTATGACCCTTCTGTTAAGTACTACCCAAAACAAGTTTTCAAGGGCCTTTGGAAACTGCCAGAAATCTGTCAAAATATAAACATACATATGGGACCCAATACAAATAGGATTAGTTCATAAAATCCAACTTTCTGAGTGTCAAAAGTTTTTGAAAGTCTAGCCCACAAACATTGCAAAACTTTGCTCAATCTAATAGAAGAATAAAGCCAGAAGCCAACCTAAAACGATTCCCCTATCTGATGCTTCTCAGCAAAAGACGCTGGACACAGCCATCCAATTATTTTTCTGCCTCTGTTTTTATGTCACCTTGGCTGATTTCTAAAGTGTGCACTTCTGCCAATTAAAGTATGGCATTTCAGAGTAATGTGGTAGAGGAAAACAAAATTTCTACCATGTCTCTAAAATACAGGAGGTTGCATCTATTGCTTTAGAGCAGGTTTATCAAACCCAAATTATTTTTAAACCTACTTATTTCTAGAAAAAAAATAGAACACTTTGGTAATGATCAATAAAGCAATAACTGCAGATATAGCAAATTACAAAATAAAAACCAAATTCCTTGAGGTATTCAGAAACAAACTACACAGCCTGTAGCCAATATTTGGATTGACTTTTATAATATGGACATTGAAGTGTTTAACTACATTTGACAACCAGTAAAGCAAACCCCTACTGACCTATGAAGCTGCAGGTGCTGTAGAACAATGAATGATTAAAATTTACAACAGAAGCACTGAAGTCATCGAAGTCATCAGAGCCCCTTCCAGCTTAATATTAATTTTATAGGTTAGAAAGATTGAGGTCTGCTAAGTTGTTGATGAATTTAAACAACTTAAATTAATAATGTGGAAAAGTTTTAAAGTTCATTTACTGCTTGAAAAGAAAATGAAAAAATCATTTGGTACTGGAAGACTTATCTCTACTAATGCTAAAAGTATGATTTTAACCTAGGATCTGTGTATGTGACCCAGTATGTGTAACTGACGGCAGGTTCTTTACTTAATAGGCATGATTTATTAAAGCTCTCCAAAAATGGAGAAGATACTATTTCATCAGTGAAGCTGGGTGATCCAACAAACATGAAATTGATCTGGTCCAAGATTCAAAACATTTGCTAGCAAATAGCAAATGACTTTAATGAAATCCATTCCAGGTTTGCTGGATCACTCAGCTTCACTGATGAGAGTGTATTCTCTCCACAATCAGGGCCAATGTCTTTTCCCTACTCAGGGCCACCAGCCAACATATCTGTTTTAGTACTGTCCCAGGGCATGTTTGCCCTTGTGCCCCATATCCTTGTCTTTACCATCTAGGCCACCTAGGAGACCCCACCAGCTGAAAGATCTTGGGAGAAGTGACGACTGAAAAAGTTATAAAACTTTCCTTTTGCAATTGTGTAAGGAAAACAACAACTCGCATGATTGCAGAACAGTGGGATTGTACCTGCATGATAGCTTTCTTAAATCTTTGGATCTGGTTTTTAGTTTTCATAAATTTAGAGCAGTCAAAGCAAAATAATATATGGCTGATTGACTGCTGTGCATTCCTGCACTGTAAAACAATATACAATGCCAGAAATAAAGTATAATACCAAGAAAAACAAGTTCATATATGTGGGTATATAAAATCACATGTTTTTTACAATTTATAATAAAAAAGTATACCATTTTTTTTCTTATCTGCTTAGTTCCTAATCTATAAGACCTGGTCTGAGTTTCAGTTTGTGGTTTGGAACCGTGTTCTCCAGCTGAGATCTTCCTTTTAGATATGCAAACTTCCATGTAGGACATTCGTTATCAAGGCTCCTGTTTGCCTTTTATGTAGCAACTCCGCGTCAGTGTTCAGAATAAACTACATGGACGCCCGCTAGATTGACATTTCTTCATTCATGCTCTACCTTAAACAGCATGCAAGGACTTCAAAGAGGAGCAGATGGCTTTGATGTAACAAAATGAAAAACGCCTTATGATTTGTAGACACTGAGAGAACGTTGAATCTGCCTGCTTCTCTCTTTTAAAGGGACATACTCACCTTCCCAATACTCAATAAAAGAAAACAAGAATACATTTCAAATATATATATATATATTAGCCCCAGCTGATGCAGAACATTATTTTATTGCATGACTGCTGTAATGTACAGGAAAGCTACACACATCACATGACTGTTTGTCTCGGAAAATCTCACATGTGCAGTGCCCCCCCATTTGAATAATCATCTACCACGGCAGATTGATGAACAGTCCATCAGGAATGACTGCTGTCCACTCCTCGAGGAGAGCACAGTGGGATGCTGCTTGTGCATCCAGCCCCCTTCCTTCTCCTTAGAACAGAAAAGTGTTCGTTCATTTGTCACAAAAGATTATTTCCAGCAAAAATCCTATGACGTCCATCAGATGTCTTACAAGGGATAAAAGTTGAACATGAACTGCGTAGTTATCCCTAGGAACTTCATCTTAGTGAAACGCTAATTGTTTTACTGGAATTTGCTCACCGTGTACAACACCTTTTAAATCATATTTTGAGGACCTTGACAAACGTTTGCCAATTTCTGATTCCAAAACACTCATGGCCTTTGAAACAGCTCACAACGCACCAAAGTCCTACAAAGCACAAAACATTAGAGACATAAACATTTGGTATTTTTTCCACTTTGGTTGGGTCGTTCATGCCCAATGTAACCTGTTTAGTTTTTATCTTAAATAGTTTTTTCAAGCAGGATGCAAAAAAAAAAAATGGGGAAAGGAACTCAGCAGCACCTGCATGTCATTTGTTTCTTGTGCAGGCTGCTGCTAATAAAACAAATCCTAGGCACTGTGGGTGGATTACCTGCAAGGGGGATTGGTCACTAAAGACCGTGGCAGGAGGTAGATGAGGAGTACTGTGGGTGCAAAGGGTGACAATGCTGTATTGATTTCACTTTAGCACAAACACCATCTTCACTCTTCAGGTGAAAATGGGACATCATGGGTTCCACTATCAAAATCAGCAGGTCAATTCCAGATTAGGGGGCCCAACAACACGTGTCATATTCCTCAAGTACTAATGACTTCCTCACTCATAACCACATCACACGCACGGATACAAGACTTCTCTAGAGCTGCCCCAACTCTCTGGAATGGTCTTCCTCCTTCTATTCGCCTCGCTCCTACTTTCTGCTCATTTAAAAGAGCACTCAAAACCCATTTTTTCAAACTTGCCTACCTATCTTCTGCCTTTTGAAACCATCACTATTTCCCACTACTACATATCTCCCATCCTATTGTGTGTAAATTCCCCCACCTACTAGATTGTAAGCTCTTCGGGGGGTCGGGCAGGGTCCTGAGCACTTTCCTGACACTTTACAAGAGAGGTTGCACTTGTGTGTAGTTGATGTTTAATGGAATCATACACCAGTACAGACAATGCACATAAGTGGGTTTCTCTTGCATACCATAGGAATGTTGACTAAAGGGATGAGTGGACCCAAGCTTTATTCTTGTCTGGACCCCATTCTGGATTAATCCATCACTGCACCAAGTGCAAGGACTATGTGCGCCTATCCACCAACCATGAAAATCTGCTCGGCATCTTTCGGTCACTGCCTGTGACATACACTAAACAAAACTGAACTACTCCATACAGTACATTGTTCTTTGCTCTCTTGTTTAAGCATGACTTAATCGCAAGCAATAACTAATGCAGACTCCTCTCCTGCCTATAGCTGTAGTTTACTATATGGTCTAAAAGATGGGGTGCACACAACCTTGAGCTGAGAGTGCAAGTTTGTCTAACTAAATCAGTGAGATTTTGGAATGCACCATGCAAGTGGTGCCAGTAGTTTGAAGTTTTGCTTTACATGCTGGTGTATGTGGGATAATTCAAATAGAAATACCTGTGGTAGGAAATGCCAGGATACTTTTGATTTAAGAATGGGTATTCATCAGAAGTATATAATTTTTAATTTAAATATATATTTTTTGTGCCATTATCTCCAGGGTTAGAATAAAAAAATAAAAATATTCAGTTCTCATGACTTTTAAATGCCAGAGGCCAGATGAAAAAAGCTAGACTGGTTTGAGCTGTCAGCCTATAACAGGCACCCGACGCTTAAATTCACAGACTCACCAAAATTGGACCAGAGAAGATTGTAAAATCCTAGCTTGATCTGATGAGTTTTGATTTCTGCTGTGTCATTCGGATTGTAGGGTCAGAATATGGCATCAATAAAATGAAAGCATGGATGATATTTTATTGGCACACCTAGCACCAATTGAGCATCATTTAAATGCCACAGCCTACCGTAGTTTTTTTGCTGACCATGCCTATCCTCATATGACCGCAATTGTACCCAATTACTTACGGCTACCTTCAGCAGGATAAAGTGCAATGTCACTAAGCTCAGAACATCTCTAATTGGTTTCTCGTACATGACAATGATTTCACTATGCTCAAATGACCCTCACCAGACCTTAACTTAATGGAGCATCTTTGAAATATGATAGAATGTGAGATATGGATTATAGGTAAGTAGCCAACAAATCTGCAACAACTTTAGACATCAGCAATGGTCCTAGAGAAGCAATTTTCACTGCTATCTGGGAGAATTTTTAAATCCCAAACTATTTAAAGTCATTATTCTCAATTACAGACAATGCGATGCTCAAATGAATTGCTATTTCCCAGACTCTGCAGGTATCTGTTAGCATGGTAAATATTTAAGTTCTTGACAGTACAATTAGAAAAAGACTTAACAAGTATGGCTTATTTGCCACTCTCTCCAACTCAACCCCAAGCATGTGAGTAGGGCAACATGACTGGCTCAGTGGTTAGCACTCTGGCCTTAGGTCGCAGAATTAGGTCACATGTTCGTATCCTGGCCAGGCCTTTATCTGCAAAGAGTTTGTATGTTCCCCTTGTGTCTGCATTGGCTTCCTCTGGGTACTCTGGTTTCCCACATCCCACATCCCAAAAAATATGAAGTTAGGTTGATTGGCTTTCCCTCAAAAATTGTCCTTGGACTGACCATGACATTAGATATTGAGCCCCTTTGAGGGACAGTTAGTGTGATATGACAATAGACTTCGTAAAGCGCTGCGTAATATGTCGGCGCCATATAAATACTGTGTGATATTAATAGTCTTCATACCAGCCATCCCCTTGTCAAAATGAATAACTGCAAGGCAGACATTCTACAGCCTATACATGTTCACCACATGGTAGGTACAAATTCTATTCTACAAACTAAACCAAAATATTTGAAAAGTTACATCCTGGTCCCTCGTTATATTTTAGCCAGTCCTGCTAGCTACAGTCTGTCCACCCTGATTTCCAAAAAATATTTGTCTGCCATCTGCTTCAACCTTCTGCATGTAATGTAGCTCTGCCTGAACACCCTAACTCCTGCCAGTTTACTAATCATTGTACTGTCTATCGCGATATGGTAATCCATAAATAATTTATTGGGTGTTTTCCAGAGGGTTCCTAGATTCTGCACCACACAGAAAGTCCAAACAATTCTGCCTCAGAGCTCAAGAAAATGAGAGAAAATTGTAGGATTTAAACCAAGTATACTTTAATATTGATTTGAATTATTAACACAAAATGGATAATCTAACAATACAGTATTGTCCTTTTAAAACTGCACTTTGGGCACTAACTAACGCCTTTAAAAATCACTGAATTACTTTAAAAATAGAACTTTTCTTAGAGACCCCTTTTCTCACCTAAATTTGTGGTCACATGACACTTGAGGCTTCTATCCTCTTCTAACCTCATGGTTTGGGTGACATGGGCACTACTGTTGGGTACCTAGCAGCAGAGATGGTGATCTCCAGTAGAAAACAAATCACAAGGTACTTTGCTCTTGTAGAAAGTAGTGAATGAGTGGGAAAAAGGAAACTTTGACCAAGAGAAAAGTTTTGTTAGGGCCGGAATGGTGGACCCTCTGTATCACCAGCCTGCTTGGCAGAGACGTGCATGGGGCCCAGAGTCTAAGCAGCAGCCTGGTTTTCTCCACAGCCGCCGAGTAAGTTGCACTGCAGGCTGTCACCAGGTTGCAGGCACCGTGCATGCTGGGGCTGGTAACTGCTGACACGTAGGACCAAAGTGTAGTACAGAAGCATGAGGCAGAAGTGTAGTCAGAGGAGCCAGAGGTCAGGGCAGGCAGAAAGTAGTCAGACAGAGCCAGGGTCAAAGTGCCAAAGAATCAGGAACAGGATCAGGAATGCAGACAGGAACCTGGAAGCAGAACCTAGGAGAACTCCTTGTTCAGGCAACATCCTGTTGCCAGCCACTTCTTTTTTTATAGGGGAGGTCATGTGATAAATAGAGGTTAGGTGACCAGCAGGTAACAAAATCCACCACCAGAGGGAGTACTGGAACAGAGGCAGCTCAGGTGGTGTTCACACCACCAACAGCAGATGGGGCTCTTCTGCAGAATACTCTAGTTCTCTGGGGTAAAGGGGCAGCTCTTATAGAGTCACATTAATTCCTGAACAAGGTTGCTGCTGGCTGCAGAGGAGTGTGGGGTGGGTGACACAGATGTGGGCACAGATCCCCGGGTACTGCAGATATCTGTGATAGGTTTAAAGTTATAATGCATGCATACACATTTTAAAACTCAGAGGGTTAAACATTTTGGTGTGAAATTAGTAAGCTTATTTCTTGGCACTGATTACCAGCTGCAGAGTATACTAGGCCTTATTATAAATAAAAGTCCTACAAAGAAAAATGTAGTATAGCTTATCATAACTTGGACATACATTAAGAGTAGCAAAGCTTAATCCTGCATCTTTCTTCTGAAATTACAATTGGCTGATTGCCCTGACGAAAGTTTATTTCTTTGAGTTGTAAAAGAAAAATATCATCTACATTTTTTGGATCAGTCTATTCAACAATATTTCACTAAAACCCTGGGGTTCTTCCAAGGGGTATTATAGGTTCTTTGAGTAGTAACCCTGCCCGGCTATGCCCACATAAACGTCTAGTACCAACTGGGGCCCTTGTATGAAATTAATGTGGCCCCTTGTTCCTTAATAGTTTTTTTCTTCGTGTAATTATGACACTGAAGAGTTAAACCAGTGGTGCACATAGTGACATAGTGGGCCTAATTTATGAAAGCTTTCCAGGACTGAAGAGAATCTGGGTGATTCAGCAAACCTGGAGTGGATTTCCTAAAAACATTTGCTATTGGCAAAATTTTGCAGTTCTGGACCAGATCAATAAAAATTTAATGAATGGGCCCAGCTTTTTAGTACCACATTCCTTATGATATACAGATTCACTAACAACTGTGGGACATTAATGGTACCAAAATTAAAAATGATTTTGTAATAACAAACTTTATTATCAAATATTAAAACAATATTCATGTACATGTGACCACATTATAAATACATTTTGGTTCTACTAATTGTTCATTTAACATTTCCCAATGCGTTTCGCTTAACTCACTTCTTCAGGTGGAACATACTCTGAAAAGTCTACAATGAGACCTTCGTATTAGATCATACACAATGAAAGAAAGGTTACATGTACATGAATATTGTTTTTAACATTTGTAAATAAAGTTTGTTATTACAAAATAATTTTGAATTTTGGTACCAATAAAGTTCCACAATTGTTGTTAGCTAATATATTTATTCCTGGATCAGATTCAGTCTAGGTTTGCTGGATCATACAACCATTATAGTCTATCGTCTCCAGTTTACCAGAGCTTTAAAAAATTAGTGTGAGAGAAAAAAATGGAGCAGATGGCGTTGAGGGAACCTGGGTAGGAAAGAAAGGTAAAAATAGGAAGGGGAAAGAGAGAGATGGGAGCAAGAAAGAGGGGTAGAAAGATAAAAGCAGAAAGATGATAGAGAAAGTAAAGGATGCAAGTTTGTGCAGTTTACTCATTAGTTATGCACTGCGGGGCTATTCATTTTCTCTGATAATTATTCTTTAATGCTAAAAACCTTCATATGTATTTTTGCAGCTACTTGCTAAATCCACCTGCACAAAAATTCCTAATGTTCTGACAGCATCATTGGTCTCCTGCATTCTCAATAAAAACTCTCCAGTCTGAACACATTGCTTGTTGGTCACTTATAAGAAGAATGTTTAGTTATCACCGGTACTCACTATTCATAATCATAAAAATATCAACACAATGGGCCTGAATTATTACAGCTCTACAAGAATTGAGGGGATACACTTTCATCAGTGAAGCTGGGTGATCCTGCAAACCTGGAATGGATCTAGTCCAAGATTCAAAACATTTGCTAGCAAATAGCAAATGACTTTGAAGAAATCCATTCCAGGTTTTCTGGATCACCCAGCTTCACTGTACATCATGTGTACAATCCCAGCATAACTGAATGTCATCATCGAATGAATTTCCATACGCATGGGAGTTAGGGCAATCTGGCCTGGCCAATGAAGATTGCCAAAGATCTTGAACCCGGGTAAAGATTTAGGCACTGGTCCTGGAGCAAAAAGAGAAAGGTAAAGTTTTGCTTTACCTACAGCAGAGAAAAATCAGGTTACCATTACTGGCAGAACCAGATTGTCGAAAATACAATCCCTTGGCAGGAATTTCCTTGATTTATACCTGTGCTTTTATCTATTCGTTTGTAGTTTAGCTTGAAAATATGTATTAAATATATATATATATATATATATATATATATATATATATATATATATCAAGCATATTCAACAGGTTTTTCCTATACGACAGATATAACCAAACACTTTTTACTGGTATATGTAGCAAAACAAAAGGGAGGAAGTAAAATAAGTGTATTATGAAGGTTTTCATACACTTTACACTGGTATATTGGAAGTTTATTTCAGACCAGGAGAGTTTACATCAAAAAGTGGCAGAATTGCTGTAAATGGAAATAAATAGTTTTATTTAAAGATCTCCATAAAGCATAGTTCCTCTCTGACCAATTGCAGTGATTAGTATTTAGTTAAGTGGATTAATTTGCAAACTTTATCACTAGCATAAGTTTTTTTCAGCCATGTGACTTAATTCACATATTTTATTGGGACTATTATACTTGTGTTTCACTTTTGTGAATTTAAACAGTTTAGTAATTTTTTCAGTTAAATATCATTTGTTTAATTTTGTTGTAGCTCATACAATATTAAGGCCATTCTGCTAATCCAAAACAACCAAGAAAAATTAGGAGAGAGAAGTGGTAAAGCTCCATACAGATGTTAACATTTCTATCACTAGAAAGAATCTTTCTTGAGCATTTCCAGCGAGTTTCATTGAGAGGATTACACAGTGCTGTTTAGTTCTATGGAGGAGAAGTGGATGAGCAGGGGCCACCCTGTGGCATCCTCCTCCATTGTAAATGATAGTATTTGTCATTAAAGGACATCAGGGGACCACTGTACACACACAGATGTTCACTATAATTTATCCCAGGTGACAATCATCTAGTGTCTGCATATAGCTTTAGGGACACTGCAATATAGTGAGGAAGACCAAGTTACATAAAGTGAAGCTGAGAAGTTCTCTTTTCCTGCTTCATTTCCATGAGTTAAACTTGCTTCTGTCTTACATCAGTTTACTTATTAAAGATCTGACATGCACATTCTCTGAAACTTACATTTTACGGTTATAGCTAATAAAAAAAAACATGCACATATATTCCCTGTCATCCAGTCTATGACAGACTAGTACTGATCCATGACAACCCTGGATAATGTTTTCATTTAAAACAGAATTTGCTAAAAATAGAGATAAATATATCATTTAAAGACTATTCCCGACCAACCAAGTTCTTGCAGGGAAAGAATACGAGACCACATTTCATTATAAATAAAAAAAAATCAATTTTTGTAACATTCTTTTGCACGGCACATTAAAGGCTGTTGCATCAATTAGGACTAATTCCTCTTTTTTTCAGAACCTCTTTGTAGAAAAATCTTATATTTCAGCAATTTGCATTATCCACAAAATCTGCTTTGAAGTTCTAAGTTATGGCAAGAGAAGGATCCACTTATCAGCACATAAAAATGTTCAAAGCTTATAATTCCCTGAAACAGATGTACATTATCATAGGATTTTCTTGTGTCTTTTGGGCTGCATGGGTAATATTGTATCCTATCCCCATTCACACCCCCCCTTTTTTTACAATCTTCTCTTTACTGAAAGATTTAGCCTGCTGTGCCAATCCACACTTCAAAGATTTCTGCCTATCTATTAGAAACAAAGCACAAAGTGAGAACATATGGCCCTTTTTAAATTTCCCACATTTAAGTCAATATCATTTCTTTTCTTCTTCAGCAAAGAGAAACAGACATAAAAAAGGTTTATCTCCTCCCACCCTAAAACCAGTGTCTATATCTAATGTCAGTTAAGCAACTGTTTTATTTAAAGAGTCTACAAAAAAAGTGTCACAGGCACTAAATATTTACTGTGCATTAAAGCCAGTTAGCCCTGTAGGGTTTTTTTTTCAATATGCAAGTCCTAGTTGTATGTGATAATAAGTTTACATGTCGCATATATTGGAAGCCTACCATGTTTTCCTCAGGGCCGTTTGAAAAACATTGGTGAGCCCAGGGCAAATGTCCCATTAGCTTTTTTTTCTTTCTAGGAAACATTTCTGAATTTTCACATCATGCTGTCTTTTGCTGTATGCTGCAAGGATTGGGGATTTTTATTATTATTATTAATATTATTAAAAAACGGGATATATATAGCACCAACATATTACGCAGCGCTGTACAATAAATAGGGGTTGCAAATGACAGACAGAGACAGACAGTGACACAGGAGGAGGAAAGAAGAGCTTACAATCTAGGAGGTGGGGGAAGTAGCACACAATAGGAGGGGAGATAGGGAATGATGGGAAAGTAGTGATAGAGACAAAAAAAGATGGGTATATAGATGGTATAGGGCACTATCTGCATGGAGTTTGCTGGTTGTCCCTGTGTCTGCGTGGGTTTTCTCCGGTTTCCTCCCACATCCCAAAAACATGCAGTTAGGTTAATTGGTTTCCCCCTAAATTGACCTTAGACTACATTAATGACATATGTTTATAGAAGGGACATTAGATTGTGAGCTCCTTTGAGGGACAGTTAGTGACATGACTATGGAGTTTGTACAGCACTGCGTAATATGATGGTGCTATATAAATACTGTGTAATAATAATGGGTAGGCAAGTTTGAATAGATGGGTTTTGAGTGCTCTTTTAAATCAGCAGAAAGTAAGAGCAAGCCGAATAGGACGAAGAAGACCATTCCAGCGAGTCGGGGCAGCTTAGCGTCACATTGACCCTATTTCAACCTATGTGCAGAAGATATACAGAATATGCACATAAAATACACCCTCAAAATGCTGGAGATGTAAATCTGCTGAAGGCTCTTTTTTACACATGTGGTGGAGCTGCCCAATTATTTAACCTTTTTGGGATGTTTGGTATCAATTTGTTACCGAAAATTACAGGGGAGTGTGATAGTACAACCCCAGCACAAATTCTGCTACACCACACTCACAACACACCACAACAATATATATAAAACATACATAACAATATATAAATATATATATATATAAAACATACATAAAAATATATAAAAAAACACTTCTATTTTATATTTTGAATGTTGCCAAATTGTTGATTTCGAGACTATGGAAATCAATGTCTAGGCCAACCTTTTTACCTTTTCAGAAATGGAGGAAATGATTCATGCATCCCGGGATGCTATAACAAAACATTATACCACTTGGGCCTTATGGTGGAACTTTCATGACTCCCAAGACTATAGAAATGTGTACAACGATACTACATAGAGAGTCCATCCTTCTGAAAGATACAAAGATTTTCTTCTGCACAATATCCCCTCCTTTTTTCTGTCTTTCTTCTTTCTGTCTTTCTCTATCCTAAAGCCAATCCTAAAGTGTAAACTGAAAAACACACTTTTTACAACATCTTAACCAATTTATTATTGTTGTTTACCCTTTATAAGGTGGCTGTTCTTGCTGTTTTTTTACATGTTTATTTTGTTATTTTTCATGATTAAACTTGTTGAAACTTGAAAATGTATTATAAATATGAAAAGACATGTATTTTTATCAATTGTAATTGTATTTGACAATAATACGTTATTTATTGCAAATGTAACGTACTGTACACTGGTATTTGCTATTTCAATAAAGCTTTATTTTGGAAAAAAAAGAATATGCACAGCGCCAAAAAATGGTACTGGTCAACCTGTTCAAGCCAAATTTCAGAAAATGCCCTAGTAAAACTTAAAAAGCAGCTTAGGTTGAAATATCTCTTGTATAGTGCTGTTTCTGCAGCAGTTACTTTTTTTCCATTAGATGTCTTGATACCCAGTGTGTCCTTCAACCCAGAAGACTGAGGACATACTGTGAGTAATGGTCATGCCCTGTCCAAGTATCATTATGGTGCACTACTTTTACAATGTACTGATGCCATGAACTGTGCTGGCATTATCAACCATTCTCTGCGCATAATCAAGGGGAGGGAACAACTGAATTGAGAACTTGAAGCCGAGAATTAAACTTAAAGTATATGTAACTGAGTGAGAACATTTTATTATATTATTAATTTTAATATTCATAATATTATTTTTATTTTTTCATTTGTTTGAATGTTACTGATTTCGTTATAGCAACTACCCTGCTAAGATGAATGCACAACAGCAACTGCTGCACATCATTTACCATGGTGGGGGGGGGTTCCTAATGGAGGAGGGGGTTACCTAATGGTAATGGTGTGCCAGGACATCAATTTGGAACTGGGATGCGATCTGTCAACAGGATGTGTCAGCATAAACACAGGTACTATTTCAATCATAATTTAATGATTTAATATATATTTAA